>NC_056746.1:1325603775-1325826275 GCF_019279795.1 Protopterus annectens
TAGTAGAGAGCAGACAGAAATGGGAGTTGAAACAAAGCTCTTTCATGTCCTGCTTCTACTGGTTACTGCCAGCACTTTTAGATTGTAGTGCCAGACATGATCTTAACAGCATATACGGGCTGTTTAACAATTGTTAAGCACCCTTCTAAGCATTGTTAAGGCCAGTTCTCGAACAACATGTAATTTAACAGTCATTGTCAGAGTGTTACCATGGTGCTCCACACACTACATTATTATTATCATTATTATTATTTCTGTTATTATTATTATTATTATTACTATTATATTCTGAAATTAATTTCTTACTTGTCATCATCTTTGCCTTTATGGCCAATGTCATAGCTGAAAGGGCTCCCTAGGCCAGTTTGCTTACACAGTTTGCAAAGAATTTATGTATACATACACACACACACACACACACATATATATATATATATATATATATATATATATATATATATATATATATATATATATATATATATATATATATATATATATATATATATATATATATATATATATATATATATATATATACATATATATATATATATATTAAATGTGTGTATGTATGAATACAATCAGCATTGTTTCACTTTTTGCAATCATAATTTTTCATCAGTTTTTTTGCAGCTCATTTTTTTCCATCTTACTATAATACTAACACACACACTTTCATTACATGTATTTTTCTTACTTACTTAATTTATTGCTAGGTGAGATAACCTGCACAAACTACCACTGCAATACAGCATGAGAGCAGCAGCATTGATGTTTATATAAAATAGCATACGGGAACAGCTAGGCAGAAGGCTGTTGTAGCTGGAATAAAATGAATCAGCTTCAAGCTCAGGTATTTTCAGAGAAATGTCAACAAAATATACTGATGTTTTATCTTCTGGGTTCTACTAGTTCACATTTCAAAATATTCTCAGTGCTCTGAAGCATACTTCTTCCATGCTTAAAGAAAGTTTCCGTCTACCTTGCTTTACAGCAAGCTGATATAAGACTTACTCCAAATGAATTATGGTGATACATACAAAGCAGTGCATCATGGGAGATGAAACTCTGATCTTTAGCTTTGAATATACTATTTCTGTGAAAGAAAGAGTTGCAAGCTCTATTAATAACTACTATTTCAAGAAGCAATTGTATCATAATGGTAAGTATGATAAATGAACAGTGAGCTTTTATAACATCTTGAAATTAAACATGATAACCTTTTTAATAATTGAGTTAATGTACCAAGTCATAATCTAAGCTCAAAGCAACTGAAAAATGTCACACCATGTAAGTTATTTTCAACTGTGTTGTATGTCTACAACTTGTTTTTCAACGTTTTGCTTGTTTGGACTTTTTTTCCAACAATACTGAGGACTGAATTAATCCCAGAGTTTGAAACTTGTGAAATATTTGCCTCTCACCTGCTATCACCAGTGTATCTTACAGTCTATCACCTTTAGCTATCTGCACCAAATACAGTAACTCTAGCCTTACACAAGATGAAGGAACTTTAGCATTACACCAAATACAGGAACTCCAACATTACACCAAATGCAGGAATTCTAACATTTCACCAAATGCATTAACTCAGCATTACACCAAATGCAGGAACTCTAGCATTACAAAAAAATACAGGAACTCTAACATTACACCAAATTCAGGAACTCTAAACATTACACCAAATGCATAATATCTAACAATATACCAAATGCAGGAAATATAATGTTACACAAAATGCAAGAAATCTAGCTTGCAATCCTTCTAGACTGGGATCTGAGAGGCACTGCTGTCCCAGTGGTGAGTTTTATAGTTGGTTTCATTAGTGCACTGTGGTTTTAGCTTTATTCCTCTATAGTAGAGGATGTGGTATCTTTGCTGTATTTTTTATCACAAAATAAAATGAATGTTCCATTCTCAATCTGTTGCTTGAATTGGATTTTGGGACCTTTTTTCCTTATTTTTAGTGTAACTACCAGTCCTGGTATTTTTATAAGTTGGAACTTTTTTCCTTCCTGGTTATTTTTTCTCTATCTCTTGGTTTCCCTCATTTTCATTTCACAGGTTTTTTTCTATATTAAAGATTCACTGTTTAAGTCCTTTTGTCCCACTAGCTATGTCTCGCTAGTGTCGTAGCCATCTGTTGCGGGGGTGGGGATATTGGTAGGAGGCCCAACACTATCTGCCACTGTCAACATTGGGATCTCAATAGATGTTAGCATAGCATTATCCCAGTTGAGACTATTATCTAGAACCCATTGTGGAATGAGGTATATTCAATGAATGTAATAATCAGCACAAAAACATCCAGAATAACAACTGTAACTCCCCCAGGCAGGGTTTTTGGTGGAACCAGCATTCACATTCGAGGTATCGGAAGTAACTGTGGATGAACTTTCTGTGTTCGCAAATGCAGGTACTATGAATATTTTTGTACACAAAGGTTTTAAGATTTTTAACTACTCTGCTCTAACTATTACTGAGGCCATGGGCTCTGTTTTGCAAAAGGGTTTCGGGCCTGCTGGATCTAGCTTTGTTTGTGTAACTTGAGCACTAATCCAGACATTCTCTAAAGTATTCAATTGTATTTATTACTGCTTGGTTGTAACTTGATTAAAGTGTAGCTATCATTCTAAGTCTTTTGGATTAAGCACTTGGGCTTCAGACCAGTTATTTTACATTAAGAAGGTTTGTGGTCTGCACTCTTGTGGGAGAAGAGGCTGGACTCTGCCCTTCTGAGCTGGGAATTTCTGGTTAAAGGTTTATAGTGCCTGAATATTTGAACTGTATCTTACTGAAATTGGTACACCTTGTTTGCTCTAGCATAGACTAGATCCAGGCCTGCTGAATCTAGCTTTGTTTATATGCTTGTTGTTTGTTTGCTTGTTATTTCCATGGAAGCTAATTCCACCTAATGCGCGGCTTCTCAGCGCTTCTGTGGATCACTAGTGATATCTGCATTGCTTACTGTACTAGTTCCTTGTTTCACTTGAAAGAAAGTTACTGTTTGTCGTTTTTGCATTTAGTTACTTGTAACACATTGCACTCAAGTTACCTGTCACTTGCTCACTAAAGCAATTATATAAGTCAGCACTAAAAATTAAAAGCACTACACCCTCACTCCCCACTGGCCCTTGTTTTCAATTATTAAGGAATTCCCAATATTATTCTAGCATGTCCAAAAGTCAGTTGTCAATCTCCTCTCCGGTCCAGCTGGTGAATCTGGGAATCTTGAGGCAATGTTATAACTGCCTCATGTACACAGACAACCCTCTCCTCCTCCCACATAACACAAATACTTGCGAGAGATGCAGCTATTTAGCCAAACTGGAGGCTGAGCTCTCTCAACTCAGGACTGGCAAGACCAGACAGGAGGAGAAGGCAACTACACACACCACAAAACCAGCCTCACATAATGCTACCACACCACTGAATCAAACACATAAACACACAAAGACATACTCGGAGGCTCTGATTAAAAATTTACCTAAACAGCAGAGGCCTCCAAAGCAGACACCCAAACAACTGCTACCTCAAGACACCCCACAAGCAACACATAAACCACAAAAGCAGTGTGCAAAGCAGTCACAGCCCTTAAGGCCAAATACAACACCAAACATACTTGTCATAAGTGACTCCATAGTCAGACACACTGACGTCCCACTCACCAGGCTGAACAAGGAGAGGGTCACAGTAAGCTGCCTATCGGGTGCTAGAATCCGCCACATAACACAAGCACTCTGGTCACTCCATGGCAAGTACAAATATGACACAGTCATTGTCCATGCTGGTGTGAACGACCTGAGACGTACCTCCCTGGACTACATGAAAAGAGACATAGAGGAGCTCTCTGATTATGTAGCCCAGGCAGGTATGACCCTGACCCTGAGCAGTATCCTTCCTTCACCAAGAATGATGCCACAATATAGAGACAAGATGATCAGCTTTAACAATTGGCTTAATGTCTGGTGTCATTCAAAGGGGATCCAGTGTCTGTCTGCCTGGGATGACATGCTTGACAAGCCACGCTGCTTTGCAAGGGACAGCTTGCACCTGTCACCCCTGGGATTCCGGATATTGGCTAAGGCTCTTGCCACCCCCATACTCCCTTTTTTAGGCAAGGCTCAAATTCTAAACCTACCACCCTAGAAAACAAAAATGGGAAGAAACTGAGGGTAAGGCTGCTCAATGCCAGAAGTCTAAATCTCAAAATGCACGCACTCGAGGCCCTTCTCAGTATGGAGAACATCGATGTCTGTGCTGTAACTGAAACCTGGATCAAGGCTCCTGAGAGCACCCCGGCACTATTAGGTTTTACCTCATATCATGCGTTCTGGCCCCAAAACCCGGACCACACCACAAAAGGAGGGGGTGTATCCATATTCATAAAGGATACCCACACCTCCAGGTTGGTGGCAACGCATGAAGCTTCGGAAACCATCCAGGTGCAACTAACCATAGGCAAAACTGCTCTACAAATTGTAGCATGCTACAGGCCACCCTCTCAAACTCAGGAACCCCACACAGCCTTCCTGAAGACACTGGAGGGTATAAATGTATCTCCAAACACCATCATATTGGGTGACCTCAACTATCCGAATATAGACTGGGAACATTACTCAAGCCCTAACTTTCTAGCCCAATGGTTCCTGGAGTTCATAAATTCAAATGCCATGGAACAGCTAGTCACTGTTCCCATGAGAGGAGAAAATATACTAGATCTCATTATCACAAACATGGGGACAAAATGCTCCACACCGGAAGTATATCCCTCATTGGTGAGATCTGATCATAAACTAATCTTACTGGAAATCCACATACCGCCCCCACCCCAAACAAAAAAGACCACAATGAAGAACTTCTCTAAAGCAAACTTCACACTACTCAAGACTGGTGTGGTATCCTTCAAGGCCCCTGAGCCAGTGGAAACCACAACCCAAGCTGCGGAAGCCCTTACAAATGCCTTCTATGAACACCTCCAGGACTGCATGGATCAGGCAATCCCAAATAAAACCAAGACTCTTTCCACAAAGGGCAAACGTCCAGTCTGGTGGACCCCAGCCATTAACAAACTTTACAATAAGAGGAGAAAGCTATTACATGATAGAACAAAATCCATAAAAGGGAAGTCACCCTGATCATTATTAGTAGAGAAAAATACGAGCACTCATAAAATCAACTAAGGCCAGTTTTGAGAGAAAAATTGCCATGGATTCAAAGGACAATCATAAGGCCTTTTTCAGCTATGTTAGGAACCTGGGTGGAAACTCCCAGATATGCTCAGAATTAGTCCAAAATGATACAAAAATCACTGAACCCACAGACATTGCCAACATACTGGCAGACAGGTTCAGTGCAAACTTCACCCCCCTCTCCCCCCCTAAAGGAGAGATAACTATCCCAGCAGAGTGTAGCCTCCCAGACATCTCAAATGCGCAGGTGAAAGCTGCTCTCTCTAAAGCTAAACACACAGCATCAATGGGACTGGATGGTGTCCCCGGCTGTGTGCTACACGAGCTAAATGAGGAATTAAACCCGCACATAAGGCAGCTGTTTAATCTCAGCCTTACCACAGGATACGTGCCCAAGGAGTGGCGTACAGCAACTGTGGTCCCACTCCACAAAGGCAGTGCCTCTACGGACCCTGGTAATTACTGCCCCATAAGCTTAACAAGTCTAGTCTGCAAAGCTATGGAGAGGATCATAATGGAGCTCATAAACAAAGATATAGGGGACTTGCAGACATTGGACCCGACCCAGTTTGGCTTCGTCAAGGGCAGATCATAATTTTTGAACTTGGTCGACTTCTTCGAAACAGTCACCAAGGCCATTGATGAGGGAAAGGCAGTCCATACAGCCTACCTTGACCTTGCAAAGGCCTTCAACACAATACCCCACTCGGGTATTGTAGAAAAACTTACCAGCTTAAATGTAAACCCATATGTCACAAGATGGGTTGCAAACTGGCTTAAGGACAGAACCCACAGGGTTAGAGTTGCTGGCGCTATGTCAGACTCCAAGCCGGTCATAAGCGCTGTCCCACAGGGCTCGGTCCTTGGCCCCCTATTGTTCGGCATCTACTTCTCAGAAGTACAGGCCAACATGGGAGGACTTTGGCTGACAAAGTTTGCAGACGACTGCAAACTGGGCGCAATAGTGGAAAGTGCATCGGACACGGATATCCTTCAGAAGGGACTCACAGAAACAGATAGCTGGTGCCAGAGCCATGGCCTGAAGTTAAACGCCAAAAAATGTATAGTCATACCCTTCGGGAAAAACAAGGTAACCCCAAGCTACCATATAGGTGGCAATCCACTAAGCACAGAAGAGGTTATCAGGGACCTGGGGACCCAGGTTGACAGTGGCCTTTCTTTTGACACTCACATTGCTAAAGTGGTTAGAAAGACCTTCTACATTGCCCACCTGATCATGAAGGGATTCACATCCAGATCTAGTGAGGTCATTGTTCCCCTGTACTCTTCACTTATCAGACCAATGATCGAGTACAATGCCCCATTCGGGATGTATCTCACCCGACATCTGCAGCAATTGGAGAGACCCCAAAAGTTCCTCACCAAAAGGATAAAGGGACTCCAAAATCTGTCATATGCTGCCAGATTGAAGAAACTCCAGCTCTATTCAGTTGCATACCGTATGCTCAGAGGTGACATGTGCCTGACATACAAGGCCATGTCCAACCCGGAATTAATGGACATGCTCCACCTCAAAAAATCCAAATCCACCAAAACCACTAGAGCAAGCGACTTAAACCTTAGCACGGATATAAATAGGATGTGCTGGAGGGATAGATTTATCACTCAGAGACTTTCTATGCTGTGGAATAAAATCCCGGTCCATGTGAGGCAGAGCACCTTGCTGGCTCTGTTCAAGAGAAATCTTGACCTGTGGATGGGAGATCGTAGGTTTATCCCGGGAATCATCTCTGTGTCACTGCTGGACAGAGGCACAACAAACTAATGGACACAGTATTTTTTCATATAAGGGGTGGCGTAAGCCACAAAAATTTGGGCTAGGCTTATAAATGCCTTAGGGCAGATAGTCTAGTATAAACCTATGAACCTATGAACCTATGAACCTAAGCAACACTCTGTAGTGGGCTTGGTCACGGAGCTGAAACTATTCACTAGGAAGTTGAATTTGTCCTGCATTTTACCACCAGGCAATGACAATATATCCACTTTGAAAAGATCTAGTGTCTTCAACCCACCACTTTTACTGAGTATTGAGGTATTTGAACATTAGTGTGAAAATAGCATCAGAAAGTGGTGCCATAACAATGGTAAGCCCAAATTTTACAACTTGGACCAAGCAGAGAGACATGCACTGTTTTCCATGGCTAAGGACAACAACATCCATATCATGAACCCTGACAAAGGGGGTGGTGTTGTTGTCATGGACAAAAACTTGTATTCTTCCAAGATGTTTGTATACCTATAGAATGGGACATTTTTTGTTGAGGTTTCTATCAACGAGATAAACATTGCTTAAACATTGCTTACCATGCCATCGATTTGGCCCTAGAAATTATGTTTATTACAGTCGACATTCCCCCTCACCTTAGGGAGTACCTTTATGTTGCTAAACCTAGAATTCCTGGTATTTTTGGTATCACTAAGGTGCATAAGTCCATGAACAATCTACCACTTAGACCTAGTGTTGCCTCCGGTGGTTCAAAGACAGAGTCTTTGGCTAAATATGTTGATTACAGACTCAAATCTTTCTCTATGGACAAACCCCACATTTTCGGGGATTCTTGGCACTTTTTGGAAGTACTTTGTTGATGATGATGGGGTCATTTTGGTTACTATTGACATAAAAGACTTATACTCCATCATTCCTCATGGGGAGGGTATGGAGTTATTCCATTATGCTATGGACAAGAGACCCATTTGCCTAATAATGATGTTTTACTGTTATTGCAATGCATGGAATTAGTTCTTACTAATAACGTTGTCTACTTTGATGACGAATTCTTTAAACAGCATAGACGGGTTGCCATGGGTGCAGCTTCTGCTCCTATTTTTACAAACATGGTGTTGTGGTCTTGGTGTTTAACTCATCCTATAAGGCCTATTTAAAATTGTACACAATCCAAACGCAGAGCAGCACTTAGTAGAGACGGGGATTCACGCAATCAGTATGTAAAACCGTAAACAAAACACCATATGCGTGATCCTCTAATGGCAAACGCTAAAGTCAGTATTCAAGACATATGCACATTTATGAGTTTATAAAACTTTTATTCAAACCAGAGTGGCGTTGCCAACAGGCTTCTTCGGACTCGAGTCCGAAGAAGCCTGTTGGCGAAAGCGCTCACTCTGGTTTGGAATAAAAGTTTTATAGAGCTCATAAATGTGCATATTGTGTCTTGAATACTGGACTTTTTAGCGTTTTATTGCCATTAGAGGATCACGCATATGGTGTTTTGTTTACTATTTAAAATTGTATTTGAGGTATTTGGATGATATTTTTTTATTTTGTGGAGTGGTGGTGTTGAATAACTGGATATGTTCATTCAATTCCTGCATGGTGCTACAGATTTATTGGAATTCACTTGCCAACATCATTTTTCAGAGATTAGTTTTCTTGACATTCTGTTAAGCAAGGATTCGATTAACAATTGCTTTTTGAACAGTATTTTTAGGAAGCCCACCTATTCTAATTCTTTTTTACACTCTGACAGTCAACACCTATTATGGCAGAAGGGGAACTTGGTTAAAGGGCAACTCATTACTCAGCCGCTTGGTTTCTAATGTTGTTCACTTTTATGATGAGGTGATTGGGAAAACCTGCTTGAAAAAAGGGAATTCCAATGACATGTTTTACTGAACTGCACTTGTCCACCTAGTATCAATGATGTAATTTCTTTAAAACCTGTTTTAAAAGGCAAATCTTTATGTATTAGTTAATTGTGTTTTTTTACCTTATGTACTTCCTAGTGATATTAAGTATTGTTTTTTGTTTTTTTTTTCCTTTTATTACAAGTTGCATTTACATGCATATCTTGGAATGTTGGCAGTCTTATGATTTTAATTGTAGTAATTTTAAAAATGGTGTATTTTACTTTAAGGAAAAAATGAGGTGTGTTTTTGGCTCCATTTTTTAAAATAGTTGTATTTAAGCATTGTTTCCTTTTGATTTTACTCAGTTTCTGAAGAAGTTCCCTTACCAAAGTGAATGAAAGTGCTTAAACTGATGTGTTTTTGGATGTAATAAATTCTATAGACCCATATACATTCTATAGACCCATATACATTCTATAGACCCATATACATTCTATAGACCCATATACATATGTGCTGGACTCGTGATTCCTGAGTAGCATTTTTTCTTTTTATCTCTTCTAATCTGGGTAGGTAACTGGAACCTTCTCTTTAATATGTCTGGTCATTGCACTTTATTTCAGTGCCAGATTAGTCATGAAAAATTTTACTTTTTTTTTTTTACCTTATGCACTTCCTAGAGATATTAAGTATTGTTTTTTTTTTTTTTTTCCTTTTATCACAAGTTGCATTTACATGCATATCTTGGAATGTTGGCAGTCTTATGATTTTAATTGTAGTAGTTTTAATAATGGTGTATATTACTTTAAGGAAGACAGAAATCTGGTAATCTGGTTCTTCTTCAACTGTGAGCCCTTCTTGTGGCCATTGTATCACCAGGATTTTTGCTTTTCCAGCATTCTAGATCCAGTAGATCTAGTAAATGACTCTTTGTCATTTTTTTGCAGTCCTCCCTTGAGCGGAAAAAAGTTACAGCTCTTTTGAATATGCATGGCATGTGGGAGCAGATTGCCAGTACTGGCCATCAGGTAGTACAAATATGTTTCTTTAGGAGATTGCAGATATCCTTGCCTTCTTCATGCTATTATCAGCTAGGTCATTGAGTCTGGATGACTTGAAAATTTGGGTGGATGAGGGATCTTTTACTTGTTTGAAAGAATTCTTATGTATAATAGAGAAATTACCTCCAAAACCAATAATATATATATATATATATATATATATATATATATATATATATATATATATATATATGTATGGGTCTCTATCAGTTGATCTAGTTTTCAGAAACTCGAAATTCATATGGTTGAGACCTTTTGATTGAGTTTTTGAAAACTCAAAGCTATTGAATGGAGATCATAGTACAGTGCAGATCTGGAAATTGACCTTTTTCCTCACTGTAGTGCAATCTCAGAGTTGGTATATTTAATTTGCAGGAGGTATGGGGTATGTAGCCTCCCATGTGGGGGTGCAGAGTGGCTTGCCCTCTTGCAAAAAAAATTTTTTTGATGTACAAGTTTTCGGAAACCCAATCTTATATGGTCTTGACCATAAGAATTTCGGGTTTCTGAAAACTCAATCATCTGATATAGACCCACATACATATGTGCTGGACTCTGTGTTTTGTGTTGTGTTGCATATGATGATCAGTGAGTTGATCTACCAAGGACAGCATTTTTATGATCGATGGCTGTTAGGAAACCGAATCATGTAATACTTGATTCACTGGCTTCCACAATCCATCACCATATGAACAAGTTCAGTGCAGTAGATGTCAATGAGATTGTTGAAGACCTCTTGATCTGTTAGCACCCATACTATATACATTCTGTTCACCCTGTGCCATTTGAGTCATGGTATGATCTTGACATCTGTGATTTAAGGTAAACATGACAAAGGTTTGAGTAGAGGTGTCACCACACTCACCAGTTAGAGGGTGGACTTTCATTAGATGAACATGACTTTGTCTAGCAGGCTAGGGCAACCTGAAACAAATCTCTAGTTTCTGTCTTGGAAAATCTTAGTGGGAATTAATCATTCAGTAGGACTCTTCCAAATGGTGCCTCAGCATGGTATTTATTACCTCTTGCTACCAACATATTTATAATAGTGTTGGTTTGGGTCCACTTGGAAGGGTTTGCAGTGCTTTATTTCAGTTTAAGAAATAATATGCTTGAGTTTGAACTTATTGATTTTGATTATTTTCATTATGTAATCTCCAGAATGTTCTTGGAAACCAGTGGGCTATATCCACATTCGGCTAAGCCAAGCCAAGCTTATAATATCTTACTTGGTTATCTTTGGTCTATCCCTCTACCAGCTTACAATTCTTAACATTGAGAATAGAGGTTTTCCCTCAAACTCTCTTTTAACAAGGCAAGATTGGGCCATGATTATCTGAACAATTAAGCTATCTCCAACTTTCTCATATGTCCATAAGGCTCTCTATAAACAACTAGGCTCTTTCTTTTGAGAGTTAATGAACGCATTGACCCATCCTTGAATGGTTTTCAGATTAGAAGCAGTACTGAGTCTGATCTACTTTGGGTATTTAATGATCTCCTGACAGCAAGTGAGCATTGTGGTTATGGTGTCTTGTTTCTTTTAGCCATCTCTTCAGCATTTTACTCAGTGGACCATAATATCCTGCTTGACCTTGTGGCCCACCACTATATGGTAGCTTGAATACTGTACAAGAGTGGTTTCTCATTAGTTACACTAAGCAGGTCATGTCCAGAGTCAGGTGATCTGCACACTTCCACCTGACATGTAGTATACTGCAGGGATCTAGCCTGGGTCCTTGGTTCATAATGTATATGCTGCTGCTGTCAGGAGTCATTATTTGAATGAGAAGATTACATTTCCATTTTGATTCTGATGGCATACATCTCTCCTTTTCTCCCCCTTCCCTCAAAGGCTCTATGGCATCTCTAAATAAACTTACCTTGGATTTGAAATGCTTCCAGGATTTTTTAATTGACAATTTGTTGAAACTCAATGCCATCAAGATGATACCAATGGTCATTCCTGCCACCATTTGTAATTCTTCTGATTCAGGCTTGTTACTGGACACTTACAGTGGTGATAAACTGTAATTCATATCAACAGTGTATATTCCTTATGTGGTTTTTGATGAGTGGTTTCTCATTAAGGACCAGTTTTCTGTAGTCATCAAATCCTACTAGCTTCTGAAGAGTGTTTCACTGATTAGACTCCTAATTCCAATAAATGCACCTCACAGCAAGAGGCTCTCCGGTTTGATCCTCGGCTGGGGTGCCTTCTGTGCGGAGTCTGCATGTCCTCCCTGTAGACGCGTGGGTTTCCTCCGGGTGCTCCCACATCCCAAAGACATGCTGTAGGTGGATTGGATACTCTAAATTGGCCCTAGGCATGAGTGTGCGCATGTGTGCGTCTTCTGTGGAAGGCTGGACACTGGGCTGGCAACTTGACACTGTAAAACTCCACTGCCAATCATGAGTGGACAAGGTGATCCATTGTGGCGACCCCTAACCGGGAAAAGCCAAAAGAAGAAGAAGAAGTTGTAGATGACTTGCTTTTCCAAGGCTGGATTACTGCAGAGTTCTCTACCTATGGCTACTGGATATAGAGCTTGAATGACTACAATTGGAGCTGAATTCTTCCATCTGGCTACTTCCTGGGGTATGCAGATACCATCATATTACATCAGTGCTGCAGTGATTGCAATGGCCACTTATTTACTGTCATATTGCATATAAATTGTTTCTTATGGTTTATCTTGCCCTTTACAATTTGGTTCCCTCATATTTTATGAGAATTTCTCAGCGGGTATCTCTTTGCGCTCTTTCACTCTTCCGATCCAAGATCGCTTGAGGTTCCAAAGATTCAGCTAGAATTCTGAGAAATGTTCCTTTGTGCTTCAGGAATCATGTCTTTGGAACCTCCTGCTACAGTGTGTCATGAAGAAAACAGTGCTTGATTGTTTCAAAAGCTCATTCAAACCTACTTTTCTGAACTTAGGAGGATTAACAGTATCTTAATTTCTATTTCTATTAAATACTTTCTGCTTTGAAGTAGTGCTCAGTCTACAGGCACGTCAATAAATCTGGTTTTGATGAGATTAGCTTTTTCTTTGATAAATACTAAGCCAGTTTTTATTTCTGTCTGTTCACGTGGATGTAGCAGTAAGGCTAATTCACAGTTATGTGATGAAATATTTAGTAGAAGCAAACAAAGGGAATTTAAAAGTGTTTGCTAACCTAGCATCCTGTAAAACATTACTGCTGTTACTTCAAAGACTTTTCAATATGAAAAGAAATCATTTTCTGGAATTTGAAGTATTTTGTTACTAACTAATCAGGCTTCTTTGTTGGATCCTATTGGCATCCTATGGAGAACAGACAGCATAAATGATTTCTTTAGTCTACTAAATGTCAAAAAGTGTTTTAATGACCAAATCAAAAACATTCTCTGCAGAGTGCCGTAATACGGAAGCTATGTATTAAATCCCCTGCTGTCAAATAGTGTTTGCCTGAATTAAGCAAGTGGCAGAAAGTTGGCATTAACTTCAGAACATAAGACCAAAGCAGATATAAACAATATTAAAAGAGGAGTTTCCAGCTTTGTTAAAGGATGTGCAAGTAAGAGGCATATGAATTGTTGCGTTCCAATACACTTGACTTATTCTGTGTAGTAATCAGCGATGTAAGTACTGCTTCATAAAAGAATATCTGTTCATGTTTCTACTGTTTATTTTGTGTTGACAGACCATAATATTTTCTTTCATCACATGCTGCATACTGACTTACTGTACTCTGTATATCACAGTCATAGAGTTTAAATCCACAGCTATTACAAGACTGTGTAACAGTTGCATGTATTGACACGTGTAGATGTGCTCTAATCAGCCTGGTTCTTTTGTCTTTAGGTGTCAATTTTGGTTTCATGACCTTGATGTTAACCACTGCACAGTACGTAGGGGTATGTGTGTGTGTGTGTGTGTGTGTGTGTGTGTGTGTGTGTGTGTGTGTGTGTGTGTGTGTGTGTGTGTGTGTGTGTGTGTGTGTGTGTGTGTGTGTGTGTGTGTGTGTGCGTGCGTGCGTGCATGCGTGTGTGTGTGTGTGTGTGTGTGTGTGTGTGTGTGTGTGTGTGTGTGTATCCCTGTCAGATTATCAAAGTTACAAAACTTTGAAAGTCATATGGTCAAGACTATATGATTGAAGTTTTGAAACTTTGAACATTTTGAATGGCGATTGCGGTACAGCATGGAATAGGAAATTTACCATTTTCCACAATGTAATGTGATCTCAGACTTGGTACATTTAATTAATAGGGGGTGGGGATGCAGGGGGGCTTGTCCCTCCTGCAAAAACATTAAAAATAGATTTTTTTTTTGTTTTTTTATTTTTTTAATGTTTGAAGTTCTGAAACTTCAATCATATGGTCTTCGCCATATCAATTTCGAAGTTTCAGAACTTTGATAATCTAACATAGAGCCATATATTTTTATTTGTTTATTGACATTTATTGATATTTGTTTACTGGTAAAATCTAATGGAGGCCCAGGGGGAAAAGCTCCAAGGTATCATATTTAATGCAATCAATATTTGCAATAATAAATTTTATAATGCATTTTTATTGCGTACATGCTGTAATAATCAGTATAATAAAATATGTATTGATATTCAAAAACGTTACATTTACAAGCTTGTACTGAGACTTTAAAGATGAAAGAGTGGTGTATAAGAATGGGAGGATAAATTTAAGAAACACAACAGGCTGAGGTATTAGAAGAGATAAGCAAATTAACAGAGAAGTAGTGATGGAATAGTAATTTGGTTCTGCTAATTAGAAGCCGGTATAGTAGTTTAAGAAGTACAATAAAGTGAGGCATTAGAAGGGTATAAGCAGGTTAAGTGATTTTGTGCTTTAAAGAGAAGTATAAGAACTGCGACGAAGGGTATTAGAGAGCTATAGCCCAGATGAGGAGCAGGGCAAAACCAGGAGGCAGAGAAGACGTCTTTCAGTAATAGTTTGAAAAGATGAAGGTGTGTGATAGATCTGATTGATACAAAAATTGTATTCCAAGTTCTAGGTACATTCTTGGAATAGAGACTGACCCCAGCAGTCCTTTGTGGTTTGTAGATAGTGAGCAAGCCATAGGACACATGACACATTAACCTATTTATGCATGCAAAGCATGTAACATTTTACGTGTTAAATGTTACATCAACACAAATGCAATTTCCTGTGGAATGCCCATTAGAAAATGACAGAAAAGCAAAAATGCAGTTGAAGTACTAACCACAAAAAGCACTCCAGCCCATGCACGTACAATGACATAAATTCTTTGTATAATACAATTCTCTGTATTCTGTTTTGATGTAGCTCTTCAGGTAAATTCATACTTTTATTAGTTTAAGTTTCACATTTAATGGTGTGATCTTCTAACTTTGCACTAACTGACACCAGAACTACCTATCGTAAATGCTTATATTTCCCTTCCATAATGCATCACTTTTCTATGGGTAGTTAACTTACACTTTCAACAAAATGAGGCAAGTTTTCTGTCTGCATCTCATTTTATTTTCACTTAGTCCTAATTACACAGGCAAGTACACCTTTATCAAGTGGAACATTGTTCCTGATCTCCTTTGACTAAAATTCATGACGTTGTCCTATTTGCTCAGTGGCTGTCTGCAAAAAGAAGGGCAATAGAGGGGAGGTAGAGATAAGCAACATGGTTATTAAGGAAGAACATAACACAGAGCATTACTGCTAGATATTGCTGCATTGTAAGCAACACTTGTAATCAAAGAAAATGAAGTAATGTTCCTCAGGAACATGTGCATAGGGCAACAGAGGGTGGGAACAGCACCACTGACCCAAACTTAAACAAACAAGAAATTCTGTGTCAGACAACTAAGAAAAAGACACTAGAATGGAGACGTGTTATAATTTTTATTTTAGTTTCATTAGACCAACATAGGCTTTGCAATTATTTGAACTTTTGGGCTAATGGTAGCTCTTCATAGGGAATTATTAAATTATTGTGCCTAGAAAGGGAAGTAAATAATTCTTTTCTTATTTATAAATAAGACACTTGAAAAAATGCCAGTGTAGAAACAAATAAATAAAAAAAAAAAAAACAGCAGATGAAAGGCTCATGATAACTCTAAAGCCTGAGTAATTGTAACAACTGTGCTAGTCCCATGGCCGCCGCAAGGGGGGGGGGCTGACAGGGCTGTAGCCTGGGGGCCTGGCCGGTGTGATCGGTCAAATGATAAAAATATTTAAAACCTCTTTTTGAAAATTCTCAACTGCTGAAAATTTATACTTTAATTCATACAACAATTGAATTCTGAATTTCAAAAAGGGCCCATATCCATATTTTTTCAGTTGTGGAGATGGGCCCTTTTCAAAATTCACAATTAAATTATTATTATTATCAATGCGGCAGAGAGGTTGGTGTGAGCCAGTTGGGTGCTCTGGGATATTTCTAGCCTACATTGGTATCGTATGAGCATGTGATATACTTTTACACTTTGTGTCGTATGGCCACATGTTTTACACAAAAAAAAACAATGTGGTTGAGCTGTATCTAATGTTTATGTTCATGTTGTTTACTTTGTGTGTTCTATATAAAAAAAATGATTTTAACTGGAATAGTGCTGATTTGTAAGCTGACCTCTCAACCGTACCAAATCTATCATTTTTTACTGGTTTTGAGGATTGAGGAGAAGGAGAGGTGTGTCCCTCTTGCTCACCTACCTCTAGAACAGCTGTCCTTGTTACAGCACTGATATCACCACCAGAGCTTGTGAACTGTTGTGTCTCCTGCTTACTCCCATCTCTCTCCTTCAAGAAGAGGCAAGGCTAATTCCACCTGGCCAGCTCCAGCAGGTGCTCAAGTCACAAATCAAACTCAGTTTGCCAGAGTCACAGGCAGATCTTTATTCCTCTATGTGAGGAGTGCTGGGCAAATTTTGCAAAACTCAATACACATTAATGGCTTCAGTTTTATTAATAACAGTGTGATGTTCTGCAGACAGAAACATATAATTCGGTTACAGTGTTTATTAACTGATAAATTAAAATGGTAAACTCATTTAACTAGCATTTATGTGGTTTGCTGATGAGCTGATAGTGTTACCAGAGGTTACCAAATATCTTACTATAGCAGTTATCACAGTGCAGCCTTTTACTCTTTATACTAACCGATTTCCCCAGGTTTCTGCATTACTTATACTGTTTCATACATTGTTTGTATATTCTGAAATATGTTATGCTTCACTGAATGATAGATCATAGTGTCTCTGTATGGCTTTTCTCAAATGCAGTCACCTGTTTTATATTCTCTGATATTGTTAGATGTTTTTTGAAGTAGGTTCACACAGTACATCTACAGATGCCTCAGTACTTGTATCAGAGTACAGGACCTAATACCACAGTTCCTTTAAATCAGATATGATAAAATAAAGCTGTATACCTCAGTCTTCCTAAAACATTCCCCCAGATTTACTAATCTTCCGTGAAGGACTACTGTAGTCCTGCACTGAAATGGCCACTTAGGAGCAGGACATCATTGCGCCATGCATATTAACGAAGACATACTACCCGACCTCCTAGGCATACATGGAGCATGTACGAGTGCAGGGGGTGTGCCTGAGAGCAGAGCACTCAGAATAAGCATGCCCCTGCAAAGTAGAGCAACAGAAAGTGGAAATAAATGAGCGAGGCCTCTCATAGGTGTCCACATATCCCCATCAACAGTCCCCCATGCGTACAACAGCAACAAGACATAAAGATGAAAAGAAGAAACTCCCATATTGTTGTCCAAAGCTCCGAGTACAGCTAACAGTAGGTGTACAGGTGTGCCCATTGCTCAGCCACAGTGAAAGCAGCCCAAAAGGCTGAAGAGGATAATAAGAACGATATATGCAAATGAAGCATGTCAGCAATAGTGTAGTGGGCAGAGCGTTTGCCTGATGAGTAGGCATTCCCAGTTCGAGTCCCAGCACAACACAGTCTAGTTTACATGGCAAAGCATGGTATAAGCAATATTTGAAATGCAAAACCACCTAAATAACATACTTTTTATGAACAGGAGTACTGCAGGAAATGCACATGTGAAGAGTCAGTATCATAATGAATAAGCCAGCAGTAAGCAGACGTAAGCACAGATAAGCAGTAGTAAACATATGTAAGCACTAGTAAGTGTGTGCAAGTGCGTTTGCATGGGGTTAAGCACTGCTGACACAGATTAAGCAAAGTAGAATCTAACTGGATGTAAGACACTGTGACTGGGAGTCAGCAGTGCTTACCTCTGCGCAAACCCACTTACAGCTGCTTGAAAGTGCCTTAAGCGCACTGTATCCAATGGCCGGTGTTCTGCCCAGCAACAAAAAAAACAGCTTCTGCAAAACGAAAACACAGGACCATGTACACCATACACAAAACGATTTACCACTAAGCCATGCCAGATATGCAGAAATTGTATGTTGTCAGAAACATAACCCCGGACCTGTCATGCAACAGTACAGAGAATGTATACCTACAGCTAGATTGGCATGTGTGTGCAAATATATCACTATCTAAATGGATACAACATATCTATAGATGTAGTCACCTATATACACACACACACATATATATAAATATCCATATATATATATATATATATATATATATATATATATATATATATATATATATATATATATATATATATATATATATATATATATATATATACACAAATATATGAATAGATATACATGCAAATGCCGACAATGACACATATGTATGTCAACATCTACATGTCCACATATACATATCAACTGACATATATGTGAAAAATTAAATTTAGTTATTGTAGTTACTATGGTGCTGCTTACTGTGATGGATTTGAAGTCTTCTTAAGACACTCAGTCTTGCTGGCTGGATTCTGCTGAAATCAAAGTCTGGGTATAGTTGTATTTACAGTCTTGTTGCACACAGAAGCTTGCAGAATGTACACTGATAAAAGAATATACTTTGCAGCACCCAACTCAGAGCAGTAACAAATAGCTTTTTATAACAAAATACATGTACTAATGTTGCAGCTTTTAGTTATTCTTCTGCTTTACTTCTCAATCAGCATGGATGTTATAACATTTACCTCAGGACAAATGTGTCCCTATCAATACCCCTAACATAACTGGATTGATACAGGTCTTTATATACAATTTTAGTCATGCACATACATATACATGTCCTCCTAGTATTCTATTTTGGAGAATTGCCCATCCTGTAGAAACAATACTGATTGTTGCAGATGCTGACACAAATGCTGACTTAATGATATTATTTTTAAGCTTCCTTGTTTAACAATGTCTTGTCACATTGTTGCTTAATTTATAAGAGGCCAGCTTTTCTGACAGTGTGAACATCCTGTTTTTGTCTTTAGTATTCTATTTGGATCTTTGTATAAGAACATCGGTTCTTGTGCAAATGCTGATAAGTGCACAAAAACATGTTTTTTAAGGAACACATTGTAACAGTGTCATATGATAGAAACATGTCCTGTTGTCCATTCTTTAAAAAAAAAGATTTTACATTTTTGATCTCACTGACAACAAAATGCATAGATCATGTTTTTAAGTCTGTAAGGAAAGATGTCCATTCAGCAGATTCCTGTTTTTCCAAGTCACAGTCATTTAGTAAGGATGCCAATCACATATTGCTAAATTCTATTTCTACATTTAAGCAAGCTTTATCTTATACCTTATTTATGTTGCATATTTGTAGCAAAATTACTTTCAACCTTAGTATATTGTTGAGCACACTCTAACAATTCCCTCTTTTTTATTTTAAACCAGGGAAATAAATTCAGCATTATTTGATAATACTTTTTCATTATGACAATTAACAACAGTAACTTGACTAGCTTTTGCTAAGCAGACTATAATACATGTAAATAATATACAACCAAGCGCTATAATAACAAAGAAAGAAATTAAAAATACAGTGATTTTTCCGTCCATCCTGTAAATAGATTACTAAATCATTCACTCCAATCATCATTCCAGTTTTTTCTAGTATGTTGAGACACTTGTGCAATCACTTCTGAATGTGCTTTTACAGATTCTGTTTTGTCTGGAATAATAAATGTACAAAATTGTTCTCCTATTAAAGCACATGTACCCCCTTGGGATGCTAATATGTAATCTAATGCCATTTGATTTTGGAAAACCATAGTTCGTATAGCTGTCATTTCAACAATAATGTCAAGGACTGCATTGAAAGTGGCATCTGCCAATACCTCAACTAGTTTAGATAGTTTTCTCAGCTCCCAGATGGCTTTTGCAGCCCAGTACCAAGGAAAAATACCTGCTTCATAGATTACATCATCTCCTAAATCCATATCTTTTAATTTATTATAAAAAAGATTTTGATGATATATACATGATGTATCTAAGGTGTCTACTGGATTTTCTGGACTTTCAATCACAGGTAATATATCCCTTTTCTTTTTTCATTTCTAATGCTTCCTTTTGGTAACTCTTTTACATGATGCATTGCTGGTACCACTTATCCTATATAACAGGTGCCATCCCATCCCTTTGGTAACCATTTATAAGCATATTTACCACAGATGTAATATAACCCATCTGATAGAGCAACACTGCTATTTTCCAGACTGCCATTTACTTGCCCCATAGTAGGAGTTTTATCATGCACAACTGTAAAGTTTTTATCTGTTTTACTTCGCCAACATGTAATATTGGTTTTACACTCATTTTTATAATTTTGTTAAAAATGAAATACTGCTGTGTCACTTAATATTAACTGGCCCTTAATTGGTATTAAAATAGGAAAAACCATGAGAAAATACTCCATGTACTGGTATGCGGTTGTGAAAATTTATCATTTCAATTGTTTGATTACAATTGCTATTATCCACTGGAACAGTTCCATTTTGTTGAAAACATCTGATCCCCTGCACTATAGCAGATAACTGTACTCTTGCTTTACGTAATTGTACATTTATGACTTGATCTCCTGTTTCATTTATTAATACCCTCCAACTACTAAGAGAATTTAGTGGAATAGGTATTAGAGGCATTACCCTGGTTATTTTTGGTATTAAACTACATACTCAACAATTAGAAACATTCATACTTTTTGCCTACCAACATTGTCTTGCCAAAAAAGTGTTAAAAGATGGTGACCAATCTTGTTCATTTTTCCACATTTCTTTACTCTCTCTCTTATGTAACTTTACAGTTTGATCAACCAGTTGTAAGTATAATTTAATACTAAGCAATACAATAATAGTTAGTATGATAGCTATTATCAATTTAAAAAACATCCTTTAAATAGAAATTCCATTGCTGAATCATTTTGCCTTTGGTCATCCAAAACTGGATTTCCAAAAGGATGCACTTTAAACCATGTCAATTTCATTATCGTTTTCTCTGATGGAAACCTACAACAGAATACATTTAATCAGATTTACATTACTCACTATTTGTGATCATTCTTAGTTGATCTTTGTGTACCAACATTGTTCTGTTTTTCTTTTTTACTTTGATTTTGTACACTAATGGTCCAATTTGTTCAACTACTTCAAAAGGGCCTTGCCAATTGCTAGCCCATGGTCCTTCCATTTGGAATGTTTTTACCAATACTTTGGTTCCACAGAGAAGGTTTTCTTCAGCTGGTAATATTGGCACCTTTTTCCATAGATGGAACGCTTGCTCCCTTGCATTATAGTCACATATACTAGTAAGTTGTTTTAGCCATTCCTGATGTTTGCTGATTTCTAGCATGGGCCTTTCATTAGGTAAATCTGGGTCAAATTGTAATTGTATGGGCATTTTGTGGCCTGTCATTATTTCATATGGGGAAATACCTGTTTTGCTGTTTGGTGTTGTTCGAATACCCATTAAAATACCAGGCAAATGATGTACCGATGTATTGCCCATTTCCAAGCATGTCTTTTCAATACATTTTTTTAACGTTCGATTCATACGTTCTACAATGCCATTAGATTGTGGATGGTATGGTACATGAAACATTTGCTGTATGCTAACATATTACACATTTGTTTAATGAAATCACTAATAAAACGTGGGCCATTGTCTGACTCTATGACCCGTGGCCATCCCCAATGACAGACAATATTTTTCCATAAGGCTTCTGCTGTTGCATTTGCTGTCTTGGTTTTGGTAGTAACTCCTTCTACCCATTTTGAAAAGACAGCCATTACTACTAGTAGATACCTGTAACCTCCCTTTGTTGTTTGTAATGGACCTGCGTAATCTATTTCAACTGCATACCATGGCCCATCTCCTGGCTGTACTCAATGTAACTGAGGCCTTTTGCTTTTAGCATTCACCTGCAGATAGATTAAACATTCTTCTACAATCAGCTTGCAGACCTTTTTTAAATTTGGGTTTCAATACTCTTCTTTTACAACTGCCCATAACTTATCAGTTCCTATATGGCCCAGTATTTGGTGATTTAACTTGACCAACTGGCATGCCAACTGAAATGGTACATATGGAAACTGTAACACTTTGAAAGTGGTGTATGACTAGTACTCCTTTGGTGTATACCTGCTAATCTGCATTGATCAGTTGCTTCTTTTCAGCCCTGTTGTTTTTGTATATTTACAAGGTCTTTTTCTATTGACTCTTCATCTAACTTTTTTAAGACGATAAATATAAAAAGTAAACAGCAATACCACTGGCACATAAATGAACTTGAGCAAAAGAACGAAAAAAGTCAGCATAAAATCAATAAAACATCAGCTGAAGTTCAAACCAGGCACAATACTGACTTACAGGTTCACTCGCTGGATCGCTGGTAAACTGTGCTAGTGTGTAAAAGAAACAGCCAAAGCTATAAATCCAAAGCGAAGTTCCACATTAAATAGGATGTTTAAAGTCTATGCAGACCAAAAATCAGTTTATAGATGTAAAATGCTGACAGTCTCTTCAAGCAAACTGGAAACAGACTTGGAAGTTAGAAACTTTCAATAATTCCAAAATCTTTATTCAAGTATAAAAGGGGTAAGCGCTTTTGCCAAGCGGCTTTTTCAAACCATCAAAACCATTGCATTGAACTGACACACCTTATATACAAAGCTCTTAATTAGTGGGTGTTCCTTACAGAGTCAAACGTTTAAAGGTGTATGCCACATAAAATCAAAAAACATTAACTAAGAATACAAATGAATATTTGCACATAAGTATATAAAAAAGTTATATATAATAAAAACTATATATATATATATATATATATATATATATATATATATATATATATATATATATATATATATATATATATATAAAAGACTTACACAACATAGCAACATACGACTGAGCAATAATTAAATAAGATGAAAAAATAAATATAAAATAAAATAAAAAATAAAAAACTAAAGTGAAAATGCATGAATTCATTTAAAATTAATTCTTCTACTTTTGAGTGCTGGTTTAAGGGGGATCCTGTCATTGAGTCCAGGATAGACATGCGCTTGTAATCTAATAATCCACCCAGTTTCCATTTGTTCAGTATAATTTTTAATGTCCCCACCTCTAATGTTGGGTACATTAATATGTATAACAAAAAACTTAAATGCATGTGTAGTATCATTCTTTAAAACATGTTTCAATAAAGCATTAATTGTGGATCTAATGCGTATCTGATAAATGTGTTCCCTTATTCTATCTTTCAATTTTCTGTCGGTCTTGCCGACATAGAAGGCAGTGCAGGAAGTGCACTTCTCAATATAGACCCCATGTTCAGTCTCACAATTAGCATTAACTTTAAAAGTAAAAACTCTTGTAGTAATTGGATTTATAAACATGCTGGTAGTACTAATACTAGAACAGAAATTACATTTATTACACGGATGCGTACCTGTATAAGTCATAGGAGTAGAATGACATTCTTGACTTGGAAAACACAAAAGTCTGTGCAGATTCTTTTTGTTTCTAAAAAGGAATTGTGGGTGATTCCCGACAATTTCCTTAATAACTGGGTCCACAGTTAATATATCCCAGTGTTTGTAAAGAATCTGCTTAGTTTGGTGGACATTTTGTGTAAAGTACAATGATACTTTCTGCTTTTTATCATGGCATACAGATGCTCTCATACTGTCCTCACTGTAGAATGTACTGCCTTCTTCAGAACAAATGGGACAAGCCCTACCTGTTCTAAGCCTTTCAGTGTGTTGGAAGGCTTCATGAATTTCTTTCATTCTGTATCTCCTATTTATTAGTCTATTACGTAATTCACCTAATTCCGTCATATAATTGGTCTGTATAGGATTCAACCTCGAAGCACGTATAGCTTGCCCTTTTACAATATTGGTAAAAATATGACTAGGGTGCATACTGTCCCTGTGCAAAAGGGTATTCTTATAGCATGCTTTCCTATGCACTCCTGTATTAAGTTTACCATTTCTTAAACGTTGGATAGAGGCATCCAAGAATGTTATACTTTCAGGAGAGACTGTCATAGTAAATTTTAAAAAAGATGATAGTAAATTAACTTGCTGAAAAAATATATCTAATTCTACTGCATTACCAGCCCAGAGAAAAAACAAGTCATCAGCAAAACGTCTGTAAAAGAAGACATATCTTTTATACAGATCCATTTGGAATAGTTTATTTTCTTCCCAATAAGCCATCACTAGGTTGGCGTAGCTATTGGCACATGGTGTGCCCATAGCTACGCCATCCCTTTGTAAATATAGGCTCTTGTTGAACATAAACAAGTTGTTTTCCAATTCTACTTCTAATAGAAGACAAATAAAGTCTATCCTGCTTGGTAGCATATCTTTATGGTCCGTCAAAAAATGTTGTATGCTCTCGATACCCGCTAGGTTGCGTATGTTAGTAAAAAGGGACTTGACATCCATGGTCACCATTAAAAAAGGGTGATTATCTGGTAGTATCCTTGTTCCCTCATATAGGTCCAAGAGAAATTGCTTGGAATCTCTCAAAATAAATGGATTTATATCTACAGCTGGTCGCAACATTTTTTCTATTAAAATAGATAAGGGTTCTGTGACCCATCCTCGTCCCGAAACTATCGGTCTCATTGGCAGGTTTAGTGGGTCCTTATGTACTTTTGGTAAGCCCTGTATAACAGGAATAGTTGGATTCTCCACAAATAGAAAATTATAAAGTTCGTCTGTTACTAGACCTATTTTACGTAAGTCTTCTAGGCTATTATATACTTGTGCTATATGTATTCCAACATTTGGGAGAGTAATAAAAACATAAAAGTTATTGTCACCTAGCATTTCTTCCATGCTAATATTGTAACTGGTTTTGTCTAGGACTACAATTGGGCTGCCCTTATCGGCTGGTTTAATTGATATGTTTCTATCATTTTTCAAATTGTTCAATGCCTTTCTTTGTCTAAATGTCAAATTATCCCTGTTCCTTTTCTCAGTGGCTCCATCGGCCATTGTGTATAAATCTTTCTCCACAATTTTGCTATAAGCATCCAACAGTGGATGCAATATAGGTACATAGGTACTAGGTTTTCAATATACTGGCTTCTGAGTCTCAGTAGAGGCATTATTGAAAAGCAGTTTTAGTTGTATATTCCTCACAAATAATTTAATATCTAAAACGGTGTCTACTATGTCACTTTTCTTAGAAGGTATGAAAGACAAACCCTTATTTAAGACTTCAGTCTCAAACCTATCTAAAGGTCTATGTGAGAGCTTCCAAACTAAGTCATTCTTTCCCACATCTTCTTCAGTGTGGGTTCCTTCATTTCCCCCCTACAGCCTTCCTTTTCTGCCTCCCCCTGCTCATGGAGTGACTTCTGCCCCTGTTGTAAGTGCCTGGAATGGGGAAAGGGCTGCATGTCTCGTTTGAATTAATCCCATTGGTCATTAAATGTGTTTTTCTGCGAACCACTAAATCATTTGTTGTCAAGATGTCAGTGTTAACATGATTTAGACTGTTATTGCTAATAATAGCAGAATCAATTGATTGCTGTTCTTGACTAGTAGAAACATTGCTATGATTTATAACAGGTTGTACATCATTGTTACTATTACTAACGTTAATTCCAAAAGCAATATCATTGTTGTGTTTTAATTGCACATCACCAACAGTATGGCTATGTTCTGACCTATTAGTCCCCTCAGTAAGAATGCCATCACTGGGGACACTAACTTCAGGAATGGTGGCATTAAAAGAAGCAGTTGACACATCACTATTGGCTTTCTCAGAAACTTTGTTATTAGTAAAAATGTTCTGATTAACTTGTATAGCATTCTGTCTATTGGAACTACCATTGGTGTTCCTGGGCCAAGTAAAGACTTGGCCATGTAAAAAAATCGTAGGTGTCCCTAGACAGTTTGTGCTTCTTTTGCTCCAATAGTCTTTTCCCAAATAAACAGACACTGTCTACCAATCGATCAAACATCGGCTCTATCACACAGTTTTTAAATTGAGAATGTAGGTCATTCTGTTTTCTTTTGATCAAGTCCTGTAGGGCAAGCTCTTCAGGTAGAAAAAAGTCATTGAGCAAAGTCATATATTTAATGCTCACCTCGATGTTAAGTTGTTGCCACCAGTACAATAAATCTGGGTATGTATTCTCCGTTGTTGGCATCTTTAAGATCCTCAATCCTCGAGGTATAATCTTCATTTTAATGCAGGCTTCAAAATGAAAGCGCTGCATTTGCAGACGTTTTAACTTCAGTAAATCAGACTCCAAAGATGAGAAAGCTGCATTGAGGTTTTCAAAATCACTACGGCTTAGCGTCTCATTGTTACTGGCAGCTGCAAGTTCGAAATGACGCAACGGATTGAAGTCAGTTGCAACACAACTTTGTAGTCATGAATATACCAAACTGCTTTTCTCTTTTTTCTTAGGATTATAGGGTAATTCTAGACTGTCACTTGTCTCGGCCATGGTTATGCAGTGGTAACAAAAAAGATGATATATATAAAAAGTAAACAGCAATACCACTGGCACACAAATGAGCTTGAGCAAAAGAACGAAAAAAGTCAGCATAAAATCAATAAAACATCAGCTCAAGTTCAAACTAAGCACAATACTGACTTACAAGTTCACTCGCCGGATCGCTGGTAAGCTGTGCTAGTGTGTAAAAGAAACAGCCAAAGCTATAAATCCAAAGTGAAGTTTCGCATTAAATAGGATGTTTAAAGTCTATGCAGACCAAAAAACAGTTTATAGATGTAAAATGCTGACAGTCTCTTCAAGCAAACTGGAAACAGACTTGGAAGTTAGAAACTTTCAATAATTCCAAAACCTTTATTCAAGTATAAAAGGGTAAGCGCCAAGCGGCTTTTTCAAACCATCAAAACCATTGCATTGAACTGACACACCTTATATACAAAGCTCTTAATTAGTGGGTGTTCCTTACAGAGTCAAACATTTAAAGGTGTATGCCACATAAAATCAAAACAACATTAACTAAGAATACAAATGAATATTTGCACATAAGTATATAAAAAAGTTATATATAATAAAAACTATTTATATATATATATATATATATATATATATATATATATATATATGTATATATAAAGTATATATAAAAGACTTACACAACATAGCAACATACAACTGAGCAATAATTAAATAAGATGAAAAAATAAATATAAAATAAAATAAAAAATAAAAAAACTAAAGTGAAAATGCATGAATTCATTTAAAATTAATTCTTCTACTTTTGAGTGCTGGTTTAAGGGGGATACTGTCATTGAGTCCAGGATAGACATGCGCTTGTAATCTAATAATCCACCCAGTTTCCATTTGTTCAGTATAATTTTTAATGTCCCCACCTCTAATGTTGGGTACATTAATATGTATAACAAAAAACTTAAATGCATGTGTAGTATCATTCTCTAAAACATGTTTCAATAAAGCATTAATTGTGGATCTAATGCGTGTCTGATAAATGTGTCCAGTTTGCTTGAAGAGACTGTCAGCATTTTACATCTATAAACTGTTTTTTGGTCTGCATAGACTTTAAACATCCTATTTAATGTAGAACTTCGCTTTGGATTTATAGCTTTGGCTGTTTCTTTTACACACTAGCACAGCTTACCAGCGATCCAGCGAGTGAACGTGTAAGTCAGTATTGTGCCTGGTTTGAACTTGAGCTGATGTTTTATTGATTTTATGCTGACTTCTAACTTTTTTAAGACACTAACTTCTATACTGGCATACTCATACTCTGGAAGTTCTTTTCCATTTTGTGCTGCTTGTTTTGCCAGAGTATCAGCTAACACATTTAACCTGTAAGTTTCACTGGTTGGCTTTTGATGGGCTTTTACTTTTAAGATGCTATACTGTCCTTGTTGTTTTGACATTGTTAGAACTTTATATATGTCTTTTAATACTTCAGCATGCCATAATGGTTTACCTACACTATCTACAAATCCTCCTTACCCAGGTTTCCATATGCAGCCGCAAAGAATTTACTATGTAAGGACTATCTGAAAAAAATGTTAACAGGATTGTAATACTGTAGCACATACAGTACTGCCTCCAGTTCAGCTCTTTGAGCTGACATATGCCCTGGTAACTTGATTAGTTCAGGAAAATCCAGTTGTGGATTCTCTGGAACTATAGCAAATCCTGTCCAGTGTCTGTCTTGGTCCCAATATCGTGCTCCATCCACAAAAATGGATGGCTTAAACTGATCAAAATCAGATGCTAAAAATTGCACATCAAGTGACATTAGCTTTTTTAAACAGTTATGCTGTTTTCCTTCGTATCCCATGTGGTTTGACAAATAGTATTTGTTCCCTGTCTGTATAGTAACAGTTTTCATTCCAAAAAGTGTCATCCATTTTGTAAAGACTGCCTAACACCATCTGTAATTTTATTCATGTCAAAACTGTGTATGCTTTTACTGTTTGATGTGGTGTTTGTACTATAATGCTGGAAAATACGGTCAAATATTCAGTTTGTTTAATACCCCAGTAAATGGCTAATAATTGCTGTATACATGGATGGTAGCCCAGTTCCACTGGAGTCATCTTCCTGCTAAAGAAAGTGACTGAGCGTAATGGTTTTTCCATTCTGTTGTCGCTACTATGCGGCCATTCCTGTAGTAGTACCACAGACTGTTTTTTTCACTGCTGCTGCTTGTAGCACTAACGGTAAACTTGGTGTGGGTGCTATTAATTCTGCAGCTTGTGCTAGTTTTACTTTTATTTGTGAAAATGCCTCCTCTTCATGAGATCCCTACTCTAAAAAGGTGGAGTTCTTTTGTTCCTGTAACATTTTGTATAGGGGAGCAGCCATGGCTGCATAATCCTCGATAAATTCCCTATTGTAATTCATGATTCCCATGAATTTATGTAAGTCTGCTATAGTCAGTGGCTTTTCAATTTGTAAAATGCCTTGTACATGTATAGGGCAAGGAGACCTTCCTGTTGGTTTTATAATAGTACCTAGAAAGTTGACTTCTTGAGACATAAACTGAATTTTTTTCACTTTTAACCTTAAACCATGCTTGCTGTCGAATATGAAAAACTCTTATGAAGCTGTGCATGCGCGACTACTGTTTCTGACTGAATTAAAATATCATCAGTGTAATGTATTACTGAATCATCCTTTTCCAAATGTTGTAGAATGGATCCTACTGTCTGATGAAAAATAACTGGACTATTTTGAAACCCTTGTGGTAACCTTGTCATGACATAGTGCTGGTTTTTAAATGTAAAGGCAAATCTTGACCCATCTTTTTTCCTGAGTGGCACTGCAAAAAAGCCATTTGCTAAATCTATTACTGTAAACCACTTAATTTGTGGCTTAATATCTGCAGTCAGCTCTGGGACTCCTGGAATCAAATGTGCTCTAGGAGTAGTATATTAATTATCCTTCTGTAAATCAATAACAAGATGATAACTACCATCTTTTTTCTTAACTGGCCAGATTGGTGAATTTGTAGGACTGTTGCCCATTTGTATAATCCCTTCTTTTTCCCATTCTGCAATACATTTTTCCATATGTTCCTCTGCTTCCCTAGGAATAGAATATTGTTTTTGAAAAGGTGGTTTATAGTCCTGATCACTTGCTACCCCTACTGGGCTTTCTAATTTCCCACAATCACTGGGACCCTTGGACCACAGATTTGGGAATTGCTATTGTAAATGCTTCCATACATCCTCACTGTCTGTATTTACATAGCCTGTAGGTTTTTCAGGTTTGTCAGGTAGAGAGATTGCATAGCAACCTGTACTTTGCTCTTCCTCTCTTTGTTGTTTGTCTTTCATCCACAGAATTTGATTAGGTAAATCAATTGTGGCACAAGGTACAAATAGTGTATGTTTAAAAAAATGGCACACAGATGATCCAGGGTTCAAATCCAGGTAGTACTGTTCTTCAGGGGCACAGGAAAATAATTTTCTTGGGTGGCGAAAGCCAGGGTACATTTTTTGGCTAGGCTTGTATGGGCCCTAGGGCCAATAGCCTAGTACCTACCTATGAACCTATGAACCTATAATGCCCAAAGGCCATAGAATGCCCATACCAATAATGGTATTTGAGCAAGATGAATGCATTAAAAATGTACCCTTCCATGTCTGTCCCACTAGACTAAACTTTATGTCCACATTTTGGCTACTCACTGCATAGCATCCTGTGCCATTAAATGCTGAAATGCAAACCTTTTTTATAGGATTTGCTGGTAGCTGTTTGTTTGTGACAGATACTGCTGCTCCTGTGTTTATTAAGACATTTTTCCACAGTGACCCCTCTACCCAAATATCAATCAGTGGTCATCCATCTCGACCCTTTTTAAAGGTAGTCAGGAAAGATACCTATTGTAAGGAAATCCACTCATCCTCTCCTTTATTATCAAATGCAATATGAAACACCTCATGTTTTTGCTTGTCATCTTCCTCTGTGTCTGTATGATCTACATATTTAGTTTTTTTCAATCTATTTTTTAACTGTTGCCTAGCTATTGCTTTTGCCTGTTGGATTTACAGGCAAAACTGTTTAAAAATCATCAGGGCATACTTCCCCTTAGATTTGTATACATAATCCTGCTTTTCTGAATTTTCCTGTACATTTTTTTGCTCTCTTTTTAGAAACACCCCCTATTCCTTTTTTTTTTTTTTTGCTCCAAGCTTTGTAATGATCACGATTTTGCTTAACATGTCCTACTTTTTTAGAAAAGAAGCATGTTGGTGCCTTTTGCTCATTACCTGTGCTTGATCCTGGTACTACAGACATAGAGGCAGGAGCTGGTGGTGCTGACACAGCTCTTTCTGCTGGTGGTAAGTCACACTACCTTTGCCTTCCCCTGTTTTTTTCCTCACCAATTACTTCAAATGGCTCACTATTATCTTCAAATGCAAAGATATGGTGTGAGTATAATGTCCCATCATCAGCCATAGTCCATCCTCTCATTAATTTTTGCACCAAATCAGTGAGGGTATCAGAATTTTCTTCATAGATACATTTAATACCCCCTGGAACCCCTTTGACTTGTTCTAAGAAGCAATGTATTAGCTGTTTTTGTATTTCTCTTTTTCCCATGTCTGTCTGTTTTTTGATAGATGATTTGAAATGCAAGCCTAAAATGTTCACTTTGTTCCATTAATTTATCTGTGATAGCAATTTTAAAATTATCTAATAATTTGGCTGTGAGAGGCTGCCCTTGTTAAATGCCATTAAAACTGTTGCCATACATCCTAGTTCAGTGTTTAATTGATAATCATCTTGTTTTAATTGAATGAAAGTTTTAAAACATTTGGGAATGAAAATCCAGAAACATCTAAGTAATGCATCTGTCCATATATCAGATCCTGCTGTATATGCCACCCATTCTTCAAATGCAAGCATGTTATAAAATATGCATTTTTATCATTCCACTGTGGTAAACTCTGTAATAATGTAGACTGTCTATATAAATCTGTAGTGGTTCCCTGTCCTTGTTCTATAATTTGGACTGGTTTTGCGTATTTTAACTCTTCCTTAAGCTGGGATATCAAATAGTATTTTGGAGGTTAGTCTCTGTTAATTCATCTAATTCTTCTTCTTTTTCCTTCAGACACTGTTTAAGGTCTGTCATTTCTACCTGTAATTGTTTAAGGGAGGTATGATACCTGTTATTAGATTTCTCTGTTGACTGCAGGGCTCCTATGCACTTTTGACAGAGATATTGGATGTCATTTCTGAACTTTTTAAACTCACTTTGTTTTTCTTTTAAAAATGTATTAAATTCTTCTGTCAATGTATCATAAGCTTTGTTTCTGCCCTCATCTGTATGTGTAGCCGTGGCATCATTCCATGCTTGTACATAATTTTTCAAGGGAGTGACAAGAACTACAGGAGACTCTGTCAATAACAGATTTAACTGCTGTTGTAATTCAGAGATTAATGTACTGACAGGACATAACTGCTTTACATATGGATATAATGAAAACTCTTTACCCTTAGTTAATTCTGTATCATGAACAGATCTGTCTTCACAGTCTATTGTTTTAGCAATATCATGCAATACTTTTGTATGGCATAATACACAAAATGCAGTTTCTCTTAAATCACACAATAAACATTTACTATTATATACTTCATTTTTTTTTGTTGCAAATACCAATCAAATGTTAAGACACGCCAAGAAGGAAATTTCAAACTGCACCAATGAAAAACAGCTGCCGAAAGCAGTCCAGACAGTACCCTCTCTTTCTCAATTCAGTTGAAATAACAGCTCTCCACTTGCCTGCTGTTTAAATCATTTAATAAAATGTTAAGCAGATCAAACTGATGATACAAATGGTTAAATTAAAAACATGTAATAATGTTAAATGCTTTTTGTTTTCTATATATGAAAACTTCCTCAGACAAACTATTCTCTCCTACTATTCCTCTATATATAACTTCTAATTACATCACATGGTTCTATCAATTAGTGAAATTAACCTAATTTGTGATGCAAATAGTACACAAACATACAAACAAGTATAAAATTCATTACTAAATGTAACACGTTTTAAAATAAATTAAAATACTATTGACATATATTTTATTTTATATAACATTTGCCTACACATCAATGCTTACGTATCCCTAAAATACATAAATGCAAACCCATTTACATCTTATTCAATTTCCTACATTTGTTACCTGAAAATAGTGGGATCTAAAATCAATTATATAGTAGCCTTTGCTGAGCGTGTTGCTTTTTTACTCTTGCATATCTTTTAAAGTAGTACGCACACACACCTTACCACTTTTTGAGTGAGTATACCTAGCTGATCAGATAACAACAAGTAAATATATAAAATTACATCAGCTACATTGCTAAAATACAGCTTATACAATCTATACAGAATCTTTATGCAACCTACAGTTCCTACATGAATTTCTATGACAATAATCCAACTACTATATGTGATAAAAATTATGAATGTAAAAACTGTGAATCGCAATATTACTATATTCATAATCAAGTTTACTTATATAATATATATATATATATATATATATATATATATATATATATATATATATATATATATAAAGTATGATCATGTACATAGTTAATATTAGTTGTGAACCCAACTAATGCCAAATTATAATCCATTAAATTTTACATTTATTTTACATTAATTACTCCAATTCAAGTTTTTTAATCTTAAAACACATAAAATGGAGTAGATTTCATTTATGCCTGGATGTACGCAGGCATTTGTAATTAATTGCCACACTAATTCTAGCCTTTCTAATAGAAGGCTATCAGGTCCACCTCTTCCATCTGATTTAATCTGATCAAAAACTCAGAACTTAAATATTGCATTATATTAAATGTAATCTTGACTAGGAGTAATTAATGTAAAATAAATGTAAAATTTAATGGATTATAATTTGGCATTAGTTGGGTTCACAACTAATATTAACTATGTACATGATCAAATCATATATATATTTTTTTTATATAAGTAAACTTGATTATGAATATAGCAATATTGCGATTCACAATTTTTACATTCATAATTTTTATCACATATAGTAGTTGGATTATTGTCATAGAAATTCATGTAGGAACTGTAGGTTGTATAAAGATTCTGTATAGATTTTATAAGCTGTATTTCAGCAATGTAGCTGATGTAATTTTATATATTTACTTGTTATCCAATCAACTAGGTAGACTCACTCAAAAAGTGGTAAGGTGAGTGTGCGTACTACGCTAAAAGATATGCAAGAGTAACAAAGTAACACGCTCGGCAAATATTACTATATAATTGTTTTTAGATCCCACTATTTTCAAGTAACAAACGTAAGAAATTGAATAAGATGTGAATGGGTTTGCATTTATGTATTTTAGGGATACGTAAGCAGTGATGTGTAGGCAGATGTTATATAAAATGAAATATATGTCAACAGTATTTTAATTTATTTTAAAATGCATTACATTTAGTAATGAATTTTATACTTGTTTGTATGTTTGTGTACTATTTGCTTCACAAATTAGGTTAATTTCACTAATTGATAGAACCATGTGATGTAATTAGAAGTTATATATAGAGGAACAGTAGGAGAGAATAGTTTGTCTGAGGAAGTTTTCATATATAGAAAATGAAAAGCGTTTAACATTATTACATGTTTTTAATTTAACCATTTGTATCATCAGTTTGATCTGCTTAATATTTTATTAAATGATTTAAACAGCAAACAAGTGGAGAGCCATTATTTCAACTGAATTGAGAAAGAGAGGGTACTTTCTGGACTGCTTTCCACAGCTATTTTTTGTTGGCGCAATCAAATGGTACAATCCACTTACATAATGCCTGTATGTCAACTTGCCCTAATAAGGTTTTACACTTACTAATGTGTTGTGTATACCAACATTGCAATTTACTCCATATTTTATCTGGTTGTTCAGTTACATTAAGAGTAAAACTTGACTTACATTTGCTGGAATTCTGTCTGATAGCATTCATACTAAAAATGTGACACAGAAAAAAAGTCTTACCAGTGAGCAAGAAAACAGGTGATCAGGCTGTTATTGCAAATGGCTGGAAATTTTTCAAAGTCACTCGAGAAGCTGGTGAAGCACAACAGGCAGCGGACTGCTGTGCAAAGTAGATCTCCACCTTTTCTTGAAGACTTTATGGCACTGCAACTTTCCTGCACTGCAGGCTCAATCTGGATTCAGACGTCTGAAAAAACTTTACTGCTGCAAGCTGCATAAACTGGAATACTTCTGTTTAGTAATTACACATATGTACAAATGTTAGTTACTGCAATTTGACTGAAGTGACCCTCTGCAGGGCTTACCACTCCATCTGTGTTTAAATGCAGGCTAGCTTGCCATTGAAAAATTAATTTTAGTTATTGTAGTTACTATGGTGCTGCTTACTGTGATAGATTTGAAGTCTTCTGAAGACACTCAGTCTTGCTGGTTGAATTCTGATGAAATCAAAGTCTGGTTATAGTTGCATTTACAGTCTTGTTGCACACAGAAGCTTGCAGAATGTACACTGATAAAAGAATATACTTTGCAGCACCCAACTCAGAGCAGTAACAAATAGCTTTTTATAACAAACTACATGTACTAATGTTGCAGCTTTGAGTTATTGTTCTACTTTACTTCTCAATCAGCATGGATGTTATAGCATTTACCTCGGGACAAATGTGTACCTACCAATACCCCTAACATAATTGAATTAATACAGATCTTTATATGCAAGTTTTAATCATGCACACACATACATTCCTCTTGGTATTCTATTTTGGAGAATTGCTCATCCAGTAGAAACGATACTGATTGTTGCAGATGCTGATACAAATGCTGACTTAATGATATTATTTTTAAGCTTCCTTGTTTAACAATGCCCTGTCAGATTTTTACTGAATTTATAAGAGGCCAGCTTTTCTGACAATGTGGACATCCTGTTTTTGTCTTTAGTATTCTATTTGGATCTTTGTATAAGAACATCTGTTCTTGTGCAAATGCTGATAAGTGCAGAAAAGCATGTTTTTTAAGGAAACACATTGTAACATTGTCATATGATAGAAACATGTCCTGCTGTCCATTCTTTAAAAAAACAGATTTTACATTTTTGCTCTCATTGACAATGAAATGCATACATCCTGTTTTTATGTCTGTAAGGAAAGATGTCCATTCAGCAGATTCCTTATTTTCCAAGTCACAGTCATTTAGTATGGATTCTAATCACATATTGCTAAACTCTATTTCTACATTTAAGCAAGCTTTATCTTATACCTCATGTTGCATATTTGTAGCAAAGATACTTTCAACCTTAGTATATTGCTGAGCACACTCTAACAATATGTATGCAGATATATGTCACCATAGGCATATATGAACATAGCCAGAAATATGTAAGCAAATATATATACCCACAGAGGTATATATGGCCAGACATCTGTAGATACCAATGACAGATGAACAGAAACATATATGTGCACATGCACCATTAATGGGCCTGAGAGGCCCCAAACAATAGATTTTGCGTACTAATTTGCATACCCCCTGCCCAGCCAAACATGTCACCCTGCAATACACTACCAAGCTCATTGTATTGTATGTCTGCCATTGAACTAGGGAATTAAATTAGCCCTCTGTTATGTTTCACATGTTGACATCACATACCCCTCTCCCCCATCCACTAGGCGGGCTGAGCAGTGCAGGACCATCCAACCCAGGCCATCACCAACACATACATGCATAACCCACAGTTCTACTTCCCACTACCAGCAGCACACATGCAGCTACCATCCCTACCCGGTTACCAGCTCGTAGCTACCACACCACCACACATTGCCTCCCCAGCCCCCACCCCCTACCCCCTTGGGACCCATCCCGTATGATGCCCCAACCCAAGTATCCTAGGTGTGGCACACACCGTAGTCCATGCACATAGCCAGAGGTACCTATGTAACACTGGGTATAGACAAAGGTTGAATACCCAATGTTCAGGTTGTCCCACATGGGATGAATATATTCCTGGTACTAACAATAGATTTTACGTGTGACTCTGTGTACACTAATGGATGTAATTGTAGGTATCACAAAGCATACGTGGCACACAAGGTTGGCTGGTATGCACACGAAACACGGCATCCAGCAATACTAGTCAAAATTATGGGATATGTAGTTAAATATGTAGAGGTATGTGTGTTTGTATATATACCCATAACTAAATAGATATATACCTCTCCCTCTCTGTAGTACAAATGTATACATACATAGATAGACATATATATAAATACCCACATATAGATATATTCATATGCAGATACCCAAACATCCACATGTCATTAGATATGTATATATATATATATATATATATATATATATATATATATATATATATATATACACATCAATATATATCTATATATATTTATATAATATATATATATATATATATATATATATATATATATATATATATATATATGTGTGTGTGTGTGTGCATGCAGACATATACATATAGCGGCCCAATCAACAAATGTGTAACACATAGCATTAAACCCCCCCCAAGACAGGGGAACCTACAAACACACAAACGATGTAAACAATCCAGTGCTCCCCAGACCACAGGCAGGATACAACCGGGCGAGACACAGTGGACCCGAGAAGTCTAATCTTGGAACAGAGACAGGAGCGACCCTTGTGGGACACCCCAACAATTGTTATAGGAGGACACCCGTGCAATGACCTTTCAAGGTGGGGCACGTACATACCCGGACTACAAGGGTGGGAAGGTCTGATGACCCATGGGCCGAGACAATGTACTAGATGGGTCCTGTGAAGTGGAGAGTGGGCAGTGAGTAGTAGTGTGTTTAGACCCGACCTGCACCCAGAGTAAGGATGAGTGCTGTAGAGGAGGTGCAGGTGGGGGAACGATGGTTATGTAATTATGGGTCAAGGCATGCAGGTGTTTGCTGAAGTGGTTCTATTCGGACCACCCCTGGGATGTAAACAATGGTGTTCATTGGGCAGAGCCACTGCCCAATGAGCAGCCACTCACACTATGAGTCCCACTGCAGCACAGTCTATTTTACATGGCAAAGTATGGTATAACCAGATGTATTGTTGCAGATCCCACTAAATAATACCAAAGAACATATGGTGGCAACAACCCACTGTAGGCATGTAAGCAGAACTACTTGGCATCACAAGGTATTATTGTAGTCACCACCCCCACCCAGGGGTGTTAGTGTCCAAACCTACCTCTAAATGCAGTGTATATACACAGCTGTTGCTGGAATAGAAATGGCCACCTGTGGACCTTCCCATCAGCCTACCTGCACATTCCTGGACATTTCCCCTACTATCTGCCCCTCTGTGTGCCTCATTAACACCACTTACCTATCAATCCCTGTTTCATTACTATTACTGTTCACAGCCACAGGTAAGTGTCACCCTCTTCCCCAACTATATTGGCAGAATCTACCCACGTGTATTACCTCAGCTGTCCCACATGACACATGTAAATAACACATGAATAAACACCTCAAGCACACTTGGAGCAGCACATGCTCACCACCTGGTGAATCCCCCCCAACTAACATTCCATACCCCTGCACCAACTGGTGAAACAAGCACCTCCTGTTCTATCCACATACAAATTCCAACATCCTGCATACCTTCCCTATTGCTCCACCACCAATCATTCCAATGGCCTACTATACAGTTACCAACCTACCTACTCCTTCACTATTCACTTCTACGCTAACACACAGGTATGGCATAACTAAACCTTACCTGAATACCTGAGTGTAACTTATCCAGAACTCTTAAACTGGAATTTCAGTTCACCTTAAAATAACCTATGTCAACAGTCATACCTGACATGTAAACCGGACCTAAGCATGTATAACACCGACATGTTAATGTGAACTAAGCATGAAGAATGTGGTACTTAGCAATGTTAAGTCTGTTACTCTCTATGAATGTGTACACCTCAGTACTACGTGTAATCTGTAGCTGGGGATTACTGTGGAGCTTCACTCCCCAGTACACCTCTGACAATGGAGAAATATCCAGTTGGATCGTCCTGGACAACAAATGTAAACTAAATACATGAAGTAGCACAGGGGTATGCTGCAGTAAGTGGAATTACACTTGTTTGGCAAGCGGTAAGCAATGTCCACAGTGGTTAAGCAATGTGGAGGCCAACCCAGTGTAAGAAGCCATAACCGGAGGTCAGCAGATCTGAGCCTCGTGCACACCAATGCATACCCGCCTACACTTCTTCTACAGTGCCTTAGGCCCTCTGTAGCCAACAGCTCTTGTCGTGCCCATTAACAAAGTAATCTGCACTCCCAGGTTCCAACACTCCCCACCCTGCACACTACAGTCTAAGTGAGTTACCACTAAGGCACGGCAGATACACATTCAGCTGCTATCACAAACATATCATCCAGCATGTTTATTCAACAGTATAGGAAATGTATGTAGGTATGTAAATTAATGCCAGCAAACATGTGCACATCGCTCAATCACAGTATTCTGAGCAGTCTATGTGTATCAATGAACTGTGCTTGACGAAACATACTGTGAGAACAGTAGTCTTACATAATACTGAAGAGAAGAATAATAACTGTGCATGCCGTGGGGGAGTGTGGGCATGCTTCATGCACAGAATGTCACACCTGGGGCATTGGTTCCACAGAACCAGGAGATGAGGCTGGCCTGGTGTGTGAGCAAACCGCTGTGTCCCAAATCCCTGGCAGGATGCTACCAGTGGGAGAAACAGTGTAGAACAGCAAAGTCTACCCATGGCACAACAGGTCCGTCCCTGGTGGGATGAACCAAACCTTGTGGGTAACATAGGTGTTTCCACCAGTATCATAGGAGGATCAAGGAAAGGCTCGAACGTATGTGGACTAAACAGATGAAAAGCCTGCTAAAGCTTGGGATGAGACAGTATAATGGAGAAGTACCAACACGTGCAGAGAAGGAAATGTGTGGAGGTGTGGTATGGCTGGGCTAGCATCTGGGGAATGGGTGGATGCTGTGTACATGGAGCTCGGGGAAAGGAAACATGGATATTAAAATGTGGTAGAAATATGCAAATTAAGCAGAACAGCAATAGCTTAGTAGGTAGAGCATCCAACCAATGAGCAAGCATTCCTGGTTTAAGTACCGCTGTAGCACAGTCTATTTTACACTGCAAAGCACGCTATGAACAATATTTTTATTGCAAGACCCATGAAATAGCTGAAATATATGAACTAGAGTACAGCAAGATATGCACATGTGACGTATCAGTGTCAGATTGAATAAGGCACTAGTAGGCAGGTTTAAGTACAAATAAGCAGTATTAAGCATATATAAGCACTAGTAAGCATGTTTAAGTGCGTCTGCACAGTGGTAAGCATTACCTAAATAGAATAAGCAAAGTAGAAGCTAAATGAGTGTTAGAAACTGTAACTGGAGGTTAGCAGTGCTTAGCTCCGTGCAAACCTGAGCATACCCACGTACAACTGCTTTAATGTGCTGTAATCACCCTGTACCCAATGGCCCATGTTCTTCCCAGCAACAAAATAAACAGCTCCTGCAGGGCTCAAACCAAGAACCCTGCACACCATAGACAAAGGGATTTACCTCTAAGTCATGACAGATGCAAATGAAGTAGATGTCAGAAACATATCATCCAGTCCAGTCATGCAACAGCACAGAGAATGTATACCTACAGCCAGATGGATGTGTGTGTGCAAATATATTACTATCTAAATGGATACAACATATCTATAGTTGTAGTTACATATATACATACATATATATATATATATATATATATATATATATGGGTCTACTTCTATTCGCTGACATCTCATTTCACTGAAACCCATTTGGTTGACAGCCCCATTTCATAGACAAAAAGTAATCAGGGCAAAAACCTGGGATTTGCCCCCCTCCCCACTGTTGTGCGACTGTGGAGTTGTAATATATAGTTGGGGGGGGTGGAGGGCACAGCCCCCCACATTGGGGGGGTGTGGGGGGCGAAGCCCCCCACCTAGAAAGTTTGTCTATGAAATGAGCTGTCAACCAAATGGGTTTCAGTGAAATGGGATGTCAGCGAATAGAAGTAGACCCATATATATATATATATATATATATATATATATATATATATATATATATATCAATATATATATAAGAAATATCCAGAGATATATACATATATAGAGATATATACATATATATATATATGGTTTTCCTTTCTAGCTAACAGCTTGGCTGCTGTGCGTCCCGACCCAGTTTGCTAGGTGGACCCCGTACTCACCGGCACTATTGGACTCTGCCCTCCGGGAAGACCTGAACTCTGCCTACTAAACCCCATCCCTCATCTTAAAGACATCTTCCAAAATAGACTGTGAAATTTGCTAGGTGGACCCCGTACTCACCGGCACTATTGGACTCTGCCCTCCGGGAAGACCTGAACTCTGCCTACTAAACCCCATCCCTCATCTTAAAGACATCTTCCAAAATAGACTGTGAAATTTGCTAGGTGGACCCCGTACTCACCGGCACTATTGGACTCTGCCCTCCGGGAAGACCTGAACTCTGCCTACTAAACCCCATCCCTCATCTTAAAGACATCTTCCAAAATAGACTGTGAAATTTGCTAGGTGGACCCGTGACTCACGGCACTATTGGACTCTGCCCTCGGGAAGACCTGAACTCTGCCTACTAAACCCCATCCCTCATCTTAAAGACATCTTCCAAAATAGACTGTGAAATTTGCTAGGTGGACCTACTCACCGGCACTATTGGACTCTGCCCTCCGGGAAGACCTGAACTCTGCCTACTAAACCCCATCCCTCATCTTAAAGACATCTTCCAAAATAGACTGTGAAATTTGCTAGGTGGACCCTGTACTCACCGGCACTACTGGACTCTGCCCTCCGGGAAGACCTGAACTCTGCCTACTAAACCCCATCCCTCATCTTAAAGACATCTTCCAAAATAGACTGTGAAAGTATGTTATTCTTATGTGTGTCATCCATAAACTCTGACCTGTGTATCCTAGTCTAGCTACTTGCCCAGGACTGCCAGCAGCCAATAGCCCCTGTCTTCTTCTCATTCTAATCTAGTCTCCCATTTTATTTTCTCCCCAAAGCTACTACTGTGATTTATATCTACTTTTTCCTAACTCCTTACCTCTCTCACCTCTTTCCTACCTGCATAACTCTGATACTTATTCCTTTTGGCCACCAGGGGACTTCCTGCTATTACCTGGTTTGCTCCCTTTTGGCTTACCGCTTAACCCCCAATACCTTTGTTCCTGCTCCTGTATCCTCTCTCTCACTGCTTCCCATTTTCTACACTCTTGACCCTGCCTAACCACCCTTCTATTATAGTTTACTGCTACAAACCTGTACTTCTACATAGATTATAGTTCGTCACACTGAATATACCTTTATATCTGTTGCAAACCTACCTGCTGTTCCACAGCTCACAGATTGTTTTTTCTGGGCCTCACTACTCGTTTGTGTCTTCCCGCTCTGTTTGCCCTCAAGTGGCTCACTCCGCCTCCCTGCCCCCAAATCCCACCCGCCCCTAGCACCTGTACATTTATACCCTCATAGACACCCCTCTCTTCTAAACACGAATCATATCTTACACTTAGCTCCACCCCCTTTTAGAACTGCCTCCTCCCTTTCCCACCTAACTATCTAACCTACTCTCTGACATTTTGCCTCTATCTAAGTATTCCAACTCTACTACTCCATCTCCTATCATGTCTAATAAATACAGATCTTTGCTACTACTAACACTCCTAACTACTCTCACCTCTGCCTATCTTTTAACCTCCTATGAACTTCCCCTACCCTTTACACTTACAATTCCATTCAAACAAACCCTGGCAATTCCTCTGCCTCTATCCATAAGCAACCTTAATGCCACTTACAAGACCTCCTACCTTCATCCAAAATATCACCGTTTCTCTCACTTTAAATACCTTATTCACAGCCTTAAAAATATGTTTACTACCACTGTAAACCTCCTCAACTTTACATCCATATACTAATGTCCTCATTAATTGATGGAGACATCCACCCTAATCCTGGCCCCAACCCATCCCCACAATCTACTAATAGCCACATATTCAGAACAAAATCTGCAACATTAACCAAACCCCCCAAATCACTATCCATTGCCCAATTAAATATACGTAGCATTTGCTACAAAATACCACTAATTCATGCTCTTCTAGATGTTCAACAGTTTGACATTCTCTGTCTAACTGAAACCTGGCTCAAACCTACAATAAAGGATAATGAAATTACTCCCCCAGGCTACAACATCCTTAGACAAGACCGGTTAAACAAAAAAGGTGGTGGGGTCGCAGTCCTCTACAAAACCGGACTACAAATAAGTAAAGCAAATCTTAATCTTCCATCTGACATAAATGCTGAAATAATTATTTCAAAACTTCACCTCAACCCTCACAAAACAATTAATATTATCTGTACTTATCTTCCCCCAGGTAACAATTCTGTCATATTAGAAAATCTGTTAAATTGGCTTTCACTAAACCTCCTACAAGAAACAATACTTTTAGGAGACTTTAATATTGACTGGAACTTATGTAAACATACTAACCCAACCACCCTCATTAACCTACATGGCTTTTCTCAAATCATTAACTCCCCAACAAGAATAAACAAACTTAATAATAAAGAAACCATACTTGACTGGATATTAACAAATAGTCCACAACAAAAATATACAACAGGAACTCTCCCAGATGACCTCAGTGACCACTCCTTAACATATATTATCAGGCATAAAACAAATGTTGCTATCCCTATCCAAGTTAGAACAGGTCGCAGCAAAAAATCCTTTGACCCCAATCTGTTTCATAATGAACTTATGCAAGTTAATTGGTCACCCCTGAAATCACTCCCTATAGATGAAGCTGTTTCTTACTTTAATAATACTTTTCTAGACATCCTAGAACATCATGCCCCAATGCGTTCTATATATGAAACCCAAAACAGCCCAATGGCTCTCAAAAGAAACTAAAAAACTAATCCTTAGCAGGAACAAAGCTTGGGCTAAATGGCGAACAACAAAAAACATAACTGATCACCTCACTTTTAGACAACGAAGAAATGTGACTAAAAAAGCCATTCTACAAGATAAAAAAAACTTTTATACACAGCTTCAACATTCATCCCTTAACCAACCACATAAATTTTGGTCCTCTATTAACATGCTGTTATCACCAGGCAAAGTTGCCACACCAAATCCACTAGGCTCTAACCCTGAATACCCACTACAAACAGCTAATGCGTTTAATACCTTCTTTACTTCAGCCATATTAAAGCTAGCCAAACAACAATGCCCTGATACCTGCAAACTACAAACCCTAAACTCCCCTCCCCCTCCATTTCAACTAAAACCTATACCAACCTCTTATATATTGTCCTTGCTTCAAAAACTAAAGCCCTCAACCCCCTCAGCTGACAAATTACCAGCAGAATACCTCCAAGTAGGTGCTAAAGCTGTAGCCTACCCCATCTCCATACTGATCAACAGAACCGTAAAAGAAAGTACTATTCCATCACTGTGGAAAATCTCTCATATTATCCCTCTATTCAAAGGAGGTGACTCTACTGAGTATTCCAACTTCCGCCCCATAGCGCTACTATCTCCTCTCGCAAAAATAATGGAGAAATGTATCCACAAACAATTACTTAATCACCTACTAAGCCACAATCTCCTAGCTAACTGTCAACATGGGTTTCGACCATTCCATAGTACTACCACAGCCCTACTATCCTTTATTGACTCTATTAACAAAAACCGAAACAATAACACCTCTTCCTCAGCATTCTTCATAGACCTATCAAAAGCCTTTGATATGGTCAATCATGAACTTCTCCCCCATCATTTAAAATCCCTCTCTCTAGACAGTCTTGCCTTAAGCTGGTTCGTATCCTATCTGGATAACCGTAAACAGGCAGTACTCTGGGATAACCATCTCTCTGATCTCCTCCCAACTTCTATAGGGGTCCCTCAGGGCTCTATCTTAGGTCCTCTACTATTCTCCATTTTTATAAATGACCTTCATCTAGCCACTCCTCAATCAACTTGCATTCAATATGCAGATGACACAACCATAATCTGCTCAGCCCCAACACAGACAGAGCTGCACACTATCACACAAAATACCTTCACAACTATAGGACAATGGTTCTCTAATCATTGTCTCCTCCTCAACCCCAAGAAAACCAAACTCCTGCTCTTTGCACCCACTCATATGTCCCCTTCTATTACCTTCACACTTACATCCAATGATGGTACCCTCATTTCGCCAGACCAAACCACTAAACTCTTGGGTATTACTATTGACAATCAACTAAAATTTGACACTCATATCAACTCTACAATAAAAGCTACCAACAGAAAACTTGGTTCTCTCTATAGAATCAAAACTTTCCTAACTCCCAAAGCTAAAACTACCATAGCTAGAACCCACTTAATCTCTACCCTACTATATGCTTCTCCCATTTACACTAACCTTTCTAAGTATAACCTCAACAAACTAGCTTCATCATACAACATTGCTAGATTTGCTACAGATTCTCCTTATAGGACTCATCATTGTCTTAATCTCAAGAAACTAGGCTGGCTAGAATTACCCTACCAAATACAATCTTACCAACTTGCTATTGCCCATAAAGCCCTTTATCACCCGGACAACACTCCTATGCTCGCCTCCCACCTACAACCCTATAGAAATCTGAAGAACCTACGCTCTTCTAACAAGATACTTATTCAAACTTCCCTATCAAATAACTCAGCAGGTGACTCCATACTCTCCAACTCAGTTGGCAAAATATGGAACCAACTACCTCAAGACCTCACTACCATAACTTCACTCCCACTATTTAAAGCTAAACTAAAACTTTTCCTTTCCAATCACTGGCTATGCTCTTGTAACAACCCTGATTAATCTTTTTTTTCCTTCTTGCCATCTACTTCTTTCTTCCCCTTACTTCTTTCTCTCAATTCCTGCTCACTACATTTTCCTCTTCATAAGTGTCCCTGTGACTCTTTCTTTAAATAGAAATATATCTATATTTTTTAAACTCCTTTTAATGCTGAAATAGAGTATCCTAGCTGTTTATTTGAATAAGTGTTCCCTGCTAAGCCTCATATTGAGCTCTAATGCAATTATAACTTGCAGCAGGTTTATTGTATGTTTCTAAAGTATTGTATAATTTTGTATTTCTGCATTTGGTGTTCTTTTCAACTTGTTTTAGTAGAATGTAGAGGAGCTTTTCTCCCCGGGCCTCCACTGAAAATGGACATGTATCCAGTTGGACTAGCCCGGTAAACAAATGTAAAATAAATAAAAATAAAAAAATATATACACAAATATATGAACAGATATCCATGCAAATGCCGACAACTACACATATATATGTCAACATCTATATGTCCACATATACACAGCAAGTTACATGTATGTATGCAGATATATGTCTCCATAGGTATATACGGACATAGTTAGAAATATGTCAGCAAATACAGATATCCACAGAGATATATATGGTCAGACATCTGTAGATAGCAATGGTAGATTAACAGAAACATATATGTCCAGATGCACCATGAATGGGCTTGAGAGACCCCAAACAATATGCGTCACTTACGAATTGGCATACCCCAGCCAAACACGTCCACCTTGCAATACACTACCAAGATCATTGTATTATACATGTGTCATTGAAATAGGGATTTAAATTAGCCCACTGTAATGTTTCACATGTTGACATCACATACCCATCTCCCCCACCCACTAGGAGGGCCGAGCAGTACAGACCCATCCAACCAAGGCCATCCTCGTCCCATACATTCATTACCCACAGTTCTGCTTCCCCCCACCTACTGCACACATGCAGTCACCATCCCTACCCTGGTTACTAGCCTGTAGCTACCACAATACCACACATTGCCCTCCCTCCACTCTCCCTCGGGACCCATCCCATATGTTGTCTCGACCCAAGTATTCTAGGTCTGTCACACGCTGTAGTGCATGCACATAGCCATGGATACCTTTGTAACTCTGAGTGTAGGTGACAGTTGAATACCCAATGATTGGGCTGTCCCACATGTGATGAATGTTACCCTGGTACTAACAATAGATTTCACCTTAAACTGACCTATGTCAGCAGTCATACCTGACATGTAAACCTGACCTAAGCATGTATAATACTGACATGATAATGTGAACTAAGCATGAAGAATGTGGTACGTAGCAATGTTAAGTCTGTTACTCTCTATGAATGTGTACACCTCAGTACTGTGTGTAATGTGTAGCTGGGGATTACTGTGGAGCTTCACTCCCCAGGCCACCTCTGACAATGGAGAAATATCCAGTCGGATTGTCCTTGACAACAAATGTAAAATAAATACATGGAATAGTGCAGGGGAATGCTGCAGCAAGTAGGATTATGCTTTATTGGCCAGTGGTAAGCAATGCCCACACTGGTTAAGCAATGTGGAGGCCAACCCAGTGTAAGATGCCTTAACCAGAGGTCAGTAAGTCTGTGCCTCGCGTACACCAGTGCATACCCGCCTACACTTCCCCCGTAGTGTCTTAGGCATGCTGTAGTCCACAGCCCTCATTGTGGCCAGTAACAACATAATCAGCACTCCCAGGTATCCCTCCATCCTGCACACTATAGTCCAAGTGAGTTACCACGAAGGCATGGCAGATATATAGTCAGCTGCTGTTATCACAAACATATCATCCGGCACAGTCAGTCAACAGTATAGGAAATGTATGTAAATATGTACATTAATACCAGCAAACATGTGCATAGTGCTCAATCACAGTATTCTGAGCAGTCTATGAGTATCAATGAACAATGCCTGTCCACACATACTGTGAGAACAGTAGTCTTGTATAATACTGAAGAGAGGAATGGAAAATGAGGCATGCTGTGGGGACGTGTTTCATCCGCGGAAGCGGGAGATAATGCAGGTCTGGTGTGTGAGCAAACTGCTGCTTCTCAAATCACTGTCAGGATGCTACCAGTGGGAGAGCCAGTGTAGACCAGCAAAGTCTACTCGTGACACAACAGGTCCGTCCCTGGTGGGACGCACCAGACTTTGTGGGTCACAATGATGTTTCCAACAGTATCTGAGGAAGATCAAGGGAAGGCTCAAACATACATGGACTAAACGGATGAAGAGCCTGCAGAAGGTTGCATCGAGACAGTAAAATGGAGGAGTACCAAGACATGCAGAGAGTGAAATGTGTGGAGGTGTGGTGTGGCAGGGCTAGCAACTGGAGAATGAATGGATGCTATGTACGTGGAGCTCAGGGGCCATGGAAAGGAAGCATGGGTATGACATTAAGGTAGAAATATGCAAATTAATCAGAACTGCAATAGTGTAGTGGGCACAGCATCCACCTAACACGCACACATTCCCGGTTCGAGTCCCACTGTAGCACATTCTATTGTCCATGTGAAATCAGTATATCAATATTGTCTTGCTGTATAACCTACTAAATGGCATTTACACTTGAACAGGAGTACTCCATTACACATAGACCCACTAACTATTCAAAGGACATGAGATGACACACAGGTATGTATACACAGACAACCTTTAATGGTGTATTTTACAATAATGTATGCCATTACCTACAGCATATACATCTGAACTAATTTAATCAGTGAGGAATGCAAGACCCACACAGAAAAGTAGATGCAGACAGTGCGGATATATAACATACTATGCTGTCCAGGCCAAGCCCATCAATTCATATGAATGTAGACAAAGGATTTGCCATCAAGATAGGTAGCAATAAACAATAAACAATAACAGATGTAGTTCAGCAGCCATCAGTTACACCCTGTAGTCAAGGCCTAGGGGGAACATTTATTACCTGTGATAATGTCTATGTATCTGTCACATGTATGGACCCTGACAAACAAATATCATGGGAGTCCATGATATGCCTGAGATGACAGCAGGAATGCTAGCAGTAAATAATGATAGCCCAATACTGAACAACATACTGAACAACCCCTAACCGTATCACTGCAGGACAAAGCTAGCCATATATGTAGAGGACAGAAGCAGGAACACAGGGCCATACTCGTAATATTGCTGTTAAATGCCCTGCAAATTGCTGGTGTTACAGGATATATTGCAACATACCCTTATGCAGGAATAACACATCAGGAGCACAACTGGAAGTAGCCTTGTACTGATAGCACGCAACAGACAGATTGCCAGGGATATATCTAGGACAAGACCTATGTGGTGCACAGGCAAAAGTAAACAGACAATCCACTGGCCATCATGTGGATAGGCCCACTTTTGAGAGCTATGCAGACAGACTGCATTCCATCCTAAACTACTATGTACATGCAAACACTGCAAGACCAGCAAAATACAATGCACATAACACTACTCACTCTGTCTGTAGGTCTGGAACTTCTTAAGATTGTGTAGTTGCCCTGCGTTTGCAAGTCCAGCTGTAATATGTACTTCAACCTGCTGTCTGTAACACTGCTGCTCACATACAGGAAGGATGTCTTCCATACTGGAAAAGTGAAGGGACAATGCCCACATGAATAAGCAATTTATAGTACTGGGTTGCCATGACAATGGTTAACTGAATCACTGCACAGCAGGCTGCACGAAGTTAGCAACTGTTTCACACTGATTGGTGCAGAGCCCATCACCTGATCATCTGCATCACCTACAAAAGCAATGCTTAAATCCATTCAAACCAACCCATTCACTCTACTGGAGAGGGAAAGAAAAAAAAAAAGAATATATAAAACGAAGCTCACACAGTGGGAACCAAATACCTACAAGCCAAAGCCAGGAAGGCGTCACAGCCGTCCAAAGAATAAAAGGTATGTAAAACATAACTGTATGCAAATGAATGTAGTATGTGGTATAGATTAGTAGGATATATGACGTAGAATGTTTGATATGTGCCATCTGTAGTTGTCCTTGTAATTATGTCCCATTGAACAACTGCTCTGGACAATACTGTCTGTCCCTTTAAGTAGTGGGACATACCCGCCAACTGTGCAGATCAGCAATGAATGACAAAGATGTCAGCCATAATATCTGTGTATGTTATGTTAATGTGGACAATAGCTGGTGGTGGATGTACTGCCGTCATGATAGACACATGGATGTCAGAGCACACCACTTGCAAGACATGCACTGCTGATTTTGTGATCTGTAATGCAGACATCAGGCATCCACAACTGATAGCTGTTCACATATAATCCCAGGTATGAATTGCTACAACACATAGGGGCTGTGAGCATTGGCGCTGACATAACCAACACAGTACTGCAGATGCATCAAAGGTTTCTACACCTGTGAAGTATGGTGCACAGTACAAGGCAGGGTGCAGAACAGATCCACAGTAACACTTTGCACATGGGTGCAGTGTTAACATGGGGAAAAGCCAACAAAGCCCATGCCTCACACAAATGTATACTGCCGCTAGCATGATGGCACTATAGTTGCACTGCATGCTGTTGAGCACCATATGTAATGCATGTTGACAGGAGGGTAATGGGAGGACTGTGTGTACAAATGTTGTGCAAATCCACAGGAGTGTGATGTGTGTGTGTGTGTGTGTGTGTGTGTGTGTGTGTGTGTGTGTGTGTGTGTGTGTGTGTGTGTGTTGGCTGTGTTCGTAAGTGCAATCTAGTGGAGTGTGGATGATGCATGTCAGATGTGTGCGTATATGTGTGTGTGTGTGTGTGTGTGTGTGTGTGTGTGTGTGTGTGTGTGTGTGTGTGTGTGTGTGTGTGTGTGTGTGTGTGTCCATGTATTCACAGGTGATAGAGGAATTGACCATTTGGCTGTACTTCCCCTTGGGATTGTGCTGTACATGGAGTGAAACATGGAACACCAGGACAACCTGTCAGGTATGTGAACACAGGACAGCTGAGAGCATAAAAAGGTCTGTAGCATGGAGCATGCATTGGGAGGTGCAGTACATACCAGGTACACACATCATATTGCCAGCAGCAGATAGGTAACTGGCTTCCTACATATGTAGCACTGCAAATGCAATGGGGAATTACCACAGCACATCAGTGAGTGTATCCAGGTAGTACTGTTGTCCGCATGATGGGTCGCTTGTGCAGCAGATGTGGCATGGACTGAGCAAGATTGTAGTATGAGGATCTGGTGTGTGACATATGTAGTGAATGTAGCAGCCCCAACCATATAAGGGCCTAATACACTGCCCATACACAAGGTAATACAGGGTGACAGCAGTGAGGCCATGTACAACCTACTCCACCCAAGTCAGGGAGGTGATGATGTAACAGGTCAGGTGTTGTAACCACACATGTAGGCATGGAGAGGAATGATATGTTAATGAGCTGTAGTGATGTGTGTATATTAGTAAATGCCATGCAGGATGGGGAACATATGTAACTGACTGTGGGACTGTCTGTAAACTCAGGGAAAGTGAGGTAGTAAGGTGGCTGTCAGTGTGAGTGTGAGTGTGTGTGTGTGTGTGTGTGTGTGTGTGTGTGTGGTGTGTGTGTGTGTGTGTGTGTGTGTGTGTGTGTGTGTGTGTGTGTGTGTGTGTGTGTGTGTGTGTACTGTTATGCAATGCTGTACAGGTCTTAACATGTGTATTTCTTTCCCCCACAGGTGGCAAGGTGGGTCAGGGCCCCTCCTCCATGCAAACTAAGATAGGTGTAGCTACAGACACCGATGAATACGATGGTACAGGTGAGGCACAGGTGGGGTTGTCAGAGGCCGACACTGCATCAACATGTGTCATCACCTTCTTAGCCACCCCAAGTCTGCACACAGTTGCAGTGCCCCTACAAACCCCATCACATGTGGCCATAGCAGAGGGACAGTTGGCACTTGGTGGCAATGACCAGGAAAGTGTGGTGTCCATACCAACTGTGTTGGGTCACAGTTGGCATAGCCAGATGGCCAGAAGGCCACCACATTGGCAGATGTACTGTGGTGCTCATGAGAGGACCGCAGGTCATCATGCCCCTGGCAGAGGTACCGCAACTGGTACAACCAGGAGCATGTTTCAGGCCATAATGGAGACACAAGCATGTATAGAAATGCACACCAGACAGGGCATGAGGCTGCAGAGGTCTGCTTTTGCAGCTGTAAGTGGCAACCTCCATGAACTCACTGGTGCCTTCCGTGAATATACCGAGGTCATGGATAGACGGTGGGGTGAGATGGTTTGCCTCCTCGACTGTGGTATGTCTGTGCTAGAACATGTGGTGGGAGCAGTGCGATGGCCGTGTGGACGTAGGCCAGAGACACCAGCAGTCAGTGGTCAATGTGGACGTGACAGGATGCCTAGCTACTCCCGTAGTGTTAGTACCAGCCCCAGCACACCACATGGGCTGCTCTTCTACACCACATCACAGCAGGCCTTGTGCATGTGGCCCTGGCCAGTCCCAGGCAGGACATGGTTTCAGCGGACATATGTCATCATTAGGGGAGAGTAGCACCTCGAGGTCTATACCTGTATGTGCCAATGAAACCCCTGGCAGGCACAATCAGTGTGTCCGTGGCTGGAGGCAGTAAACTGCACACCCTGCCAGGTATGGTCTACAGCTGTCCAACATCACCCATACAGGGCAGCCACATGGAGGAACTGTGTGCATACATACCTACACACTATGCAACCACACCTAGGGCAACCCCATACCGACACACACCACATCACCACGCCCCGATCAATGAACCACACCCCTCACCCACACACATGGTGACACACATTTGGTCCACCCTTGGTCTCTGGCACACCTGCAAGACACCCTGTGCATATGATGATACCTGTGGCACATCCCTGTCATCCATAACATCAATGCAAGAAAGGCTAACATGGCTCTGATGCATACAATGACTGTGACAGAGTGCCACAATGTACTGCAGTGTAGAATGTAGTCAGGGGTAATGTGTACTGCATACATATCAGGTAGTTTAGCCATGAAGCTATGATGCATCTCAGCTTTTGGTAACACCAATTGTTATCCCCATACTGTCACTCATTTGTGCTGTAGGCATAAATGTGTCAGCAGGAGGATGGTCTGCAGTCATATTCCACAAGGGTATATCAGTGTGGTGACACCATGGCCGTGACATATGTGGTGTACAGTTGCACACATGCCACAGGTATGTATAACAGTTATTGGCTGTGCAACATTGACCGGTGGCCTGCTGGTACATGTATAATCTGCACCATTATGTCAACCCATCCACATACACACACATCATCACTTGGTGACACTGTGTCTAGATCCCAAGCCAGGTATATAGTGCTACTGAACTGTGTGGCTGTCATTGCACACATGACACCATCTGCAGGGTGAGGTGTGTACCAAGTCACGTGTTACATGCAGACCATCCGCCGATGTACAATATGGTAATGGGGGATGTAATGTTTGTATATGGAGAATACATAGTGTGTCATACCATCATATACACATTGACTGACACAGAACAGGTAGACACATATCTTAGAGACCTGGTTGTATAGTTGCTAACTACTACATGTGTCCAATGTGTTACAGGTAGACTGCACACAGCACATGTGTAACTGGGCTGTATCCTGTTGTCTGTTACCTGTATGGGTGATGGTGACATTGGCCACCTGAGAGTGGCCATATATCAGGTGTACCATCCCCCACTGGATATTTTACACACTAGAACCCATCTTGATACTCTGACATAACCACTATTACACATTGGCCACGATGCAAAAACAACCCATTGCATATCACAGCGATATGCATGTGATGCACACGCCACAAGCATAGTTGGGTGTTGCACTGCATTGCCACACCTATTGGCGGCAACAACAATATCTGTACTACTGTATGGCAATGTGTATTGTAGAAAGAGTATGTGGACTCGGAATGGTGTATCCTACAGATATTCACACATACACACACACATGGCAGACCTCAATGGGATTCCCATGCCTACCAACCCATTGGTACAACACTCTACTGCAAGGCACATGTAGCTGTTAGGGAGAGGAGTGTAACAGGCTACATGTTACGTTACCGGGGTTGAGAGGCACCACACACTATACAAGTTGTACAAACTGGCATCCCCCCAGCCAAACATGTCCACCCTGCAATACACTACCAAGTGTTGGAGATCCCATAACCAGGGCCAGTGACAACATGGGCACACAATGTTACCTGTACTACATCTCACCTGTATGATGCTAGGCTGGTATTGGTAACATATCATGCAGTACAGTCTGGCTCCCATGGGTAATGTATTATGTGGAAGCAATCATCATTACCAGGCTTCAGATACACAGAAACAGATATGCAGATACAGGTATACATATTTATAAACATATATATATATATATATATATATATATATATATATATATATATATATATAGATAGATAGATATTCACTTCAGAAGCTCAAATTAACAAAATCTCGAACTGCAAATAACCGAAAAAAAAAGATCGAGTTTCGGAAACAAGAACTTCTGAAGCGAAACCAACAAAAACAAAAAAAAAGACAAACTTCACTTTTGCAGGGGAGCTTTACCCCCCTGCACCCCCTATGTGGGGGGCTGTGCCCCCCCCACACCCCCGACTTAAATATACCAACTCCAAGATCGTGCTACAGTGGGGAAATGGGAAATCTCCCATCTTGCGCTGTATGCAGAAGCGCAAAACGGGAGATTTCTCATTTCCTGTCAACACCGCAAAAAAAATAAAACATTACGTACACACAGAGCGCACAAGAATCCTTGCCTCTGTGTGCATGCAATATATTACGGTAAGTAAACTCTTATTTTTAAACACTACACATATTCGATTTACTGAAATCTCGATCATATGGCCTCGACCATATGAAATTCGAGATTTCAGTAATTCGATTATTTGAAGTGTTCCCATATATACACATATATATATATATATATATATATATATATATATATGTATACATATACATGTGACTACACATACACATGCAGTTATATGTACAGTAAGATACATAAGTGGAAGGTGCACACAATATGGAACAGCCACTATGCCTACAGTTGACCCCTGAATGACTAGACACTATATGTGCCACCCATACAAATGACAATCATTGCCTGTAACATACACCCACAGAGAGGTCATAGGTAAAACAACACCCACAGGTTTGCAGACATGGAAACCTTTAATTGTGTACTATTACAGTTCTACATGCCATGCCATATAGCTGTTCAGACACTGACAACTATATCAATGGAGTGATGCTACAGTGGACCAGTTACAGTCATACAGTAGTCTGGAAAGGTTCACAGCTGTTGCTGTCCAGGCCAAGCCATTCACATTGTACAATGGGAAGGACACACTGGGCCACAGGATACCTAACAATCAACAGTATGTAATCCAGGTGTGTAGTTCAGCAGCCTCTATCTACACACTGTACAAACACAGTAGATGGTATAGACATCATATGACCACATGGGGTTGTAATTTCTAACTAGCATGGCATAACTGACACCATCATGAGCACACCAACACACAGAACAGTTTGTATGGCAGGGGCAGTATTCCTGCATTACCCAGATCCATGTCAGTAATGTGTATATAGGTGAAGTATATGTTACTGTACATCCAGATACCTTATGGCAGCTCAGCCCTGATACCCCCTAGACTCAATAATACATGGCCATATACCACTGTTACATACACTGGGATCTGCAGTGCATGAGGGCACACATGTATTGTGTAGATGGCGCCCACACATATATGGCCCCAACCCTACCATATGTGTGGGGGGTTACAATGGCAGTGAACTGATGGCAGACATGGCAGTGTGTTATACTTCCAGCCCACTATGGATCAACCACCAACATCATGACATATGTGCAAAGCTCGGTATGTAGGTGATGGACAGAGGCTGAAATACAGGCACATATGTGGGCAACTGTTGCCATACACTACGCAAGGTGCAGGTGTTACAGGATAGTCTGTAACATACCCTTAGTCAGGGAATTGATGGTAGAGATGGTCATGGAAGTAGCCATGTACTGGTAACATGCAACACACACACTGCCAGTGTCACAAGACCTGTATGGTGGAGAGACAAGACATGATAGGCAAAGATCCAGCCGGCAAGAGGGTAAGCCCACAGTTGTGTGCTAAGCAGATGGACTGCATTCCATGGCAAACTAGTATGTACACCCACACCCTGTAACACCAGTACTGTACAAAACATAACACAACTCTACTCGCAGTCTGTCTGTACTTCCTGATCCTCCTACAATTATGTGGCTGCCCTGAGTGTGCCAGTTCTCCTATAAGGGGTATTGCTGCACGTTGTCAGTAGCACTGCTGCCAACACATAGGATGGATGCCCATCACACAGGAGATGTAATGGGACCATGCACACATGATGTGGGAATCTATAGTAGCTGGTTGCCATGACAGTGTTAATTGGGTGTAGTACACATGTCTAATCATACATCTGGCTATCTGGATAGGTATATGTACATATATTCCCACCATATGTCCTGGACATGAAGTGTAGGCCAACCCCAGCCCATATGTTCCCAATGACGTAGTTGCAGGGGATGTCAGATATGTATGGCAAGTATACTAGTAGACTATTGCTACTGTCATTGGGATTGTCTTCACAGGCATGGTGTATGTGGGAGGTCACATCTGCTCATACCATGTGTGCCATTGGTTACTGAATGACATCCAAAGGACATCAGTGTACAGTACGGCTGCTAGCATGTAATGCCATTGTGGACTGCAGCAGAGATATTGGCCAATATATGTGGAGGGTCTGACACAATCTGTACAGTCCAAAGTTATACACATAAGCCCTTAATTCATAGGTTCATAGGTAGGTACTAGGCTATCGGCCCAAGGGCCTACATAAGCCTAGCCAATAAGGTTCCCTGGCTTACGCCACCAAAGAAAGTTATTTTTCTATACCACTGTTGAGCAGGGACACAGAAGTGATCCCTAAGGTGTATTTCCTATTTCCCATCCACTCATCAAGATTTTTCTTGAAGAGTGCTAATGAAGTTCTGCACATGTATACCATGCCTGACAATATGGATGTGGATGGCCATGTAGATGGGTATAACACATAACGACCGGTATATGATGTCCACCATAAGTCATGCATTCACAGACCCCTGCCTGGCTGTAATGGTATGACTGCTGGTACAGGGGTGCCATGGCCACATACTACACAATAGGTATTGACATACAGCTGCACTGCATCCCACACCTCTGTCTGACATACATGTCTGTTAGAGGAGGGCCAGCAGCAGGACATCTGGCTACTATCTGCACATGGCATCCCACTGGGTAGGTACACTCAGCTGCTAGGCATGTCACAATGCACTGTGCAGGCTGCAGGCAGACTGGCTCAGCACTGGCCTACATCTCCCAAGGGGGAATGTACATGTACCTGCATATAAAGCAGGCTCAACAGGCATGTCACAGCACAGGGTAAGATACACCTGTGTGACAGTGCATATCCACAACAAATGTGAACACAGCCACAGCCACATATGGTTAGCTAGCATGGTATTACAGCATATGGACTATGTGTTTGACACCATCCTCATATGTGCCACTCACAGACTCACCCTACATATATCGTCCTGCTACACAGTTTGGTCTGGTGGCTGTCTGTGGTATGGGACACGTGTGGTTATGGCCCTACAAACATGTACACTACTACAGTACCATACAGTGGGGCAGCATGTAACATCTGATAGTATGGGAACTAGAATGTCATCTACCACATTCTGTACACAGGCTAAGGTACATATCAACACTACACACACACTGTCAACATTCACCATAGGTACACAGATCTCAGTACTGTACGAACATCCACAGAATGTGCAGGTAATGTCATGTAATGTAACCCCTACTGTACATAACACATGTAGCAGTCAGATATATCAGTGGCTTGTTCTCAGATATGATGCCACAAAGTATGGTGTACAGCACATATGAATCACTTCATGCACAACATATATACAACGTTTGACAGAGGTGTGGCTGGTAGCACATACACAGGGCCAATATTGACATGTTGCTGTGATAACCACATGCATTTGCTGTTGTTACAGGGTTTTTGCAACATATGCCCTTTAAGGGATATGACGTCTGTGACTACCACAGCTTTCTCCATCTACTGACTGCAGTCCTCACACTACCTGCAGCAGGAGACAGCTAGATGCTCCGTGGGTGAACCATGCAACCAAAGACACAACACTGCCCAGGCTGCAGATGACCCTGCAGATGGAGATTCCACATAAACATGGAACTGACCTGGCAGGTATTGAGACATGTACAACAGCCATATCCACACAAACACTGTTAAAGCAACATTACTCCAAATGCAGTATAGCGGCCCTTACAGTGTGTAGTCAGGTCAGGCGCATCCACCTCCTGTTTGTTGCATTGCTTCCACAGTGTATGTTGTTAGAGGTACACTGCAATCCATCTGAGATGCTGTTTGCCACAGAACAGATCTAGTTCCTGCTCACAGTGGGTGAAAAGGGCCAACACCACCATGATGTTCCCAGGTATTGGAGTGTGTTTCCATACAATTGGTTATGGGAATGTTACCACAGCTGTTTCACATGCAATCATCTAGGGGAGGGCTGTGATTCATGCAGAGGCCATCAGCTGATCATGAGCATTACTTACATTACACATGCTGCTGCCTAAGCAAAGCAGGTGTCGGTCTTTACGTCCAACTGGGAGGGGGTGGGGGATGCAGACAGAGGCAAATACATGTCAGAGAGGGGTGGGAGTGTAAAACTGAAGCATGTTTGTGTCACACACCTAGCAGCACAGGGTATCAAACCCCTCACAACTATGTAATGCTAGCACAGCTTGCTGCAATTACTGGATGCACCACATGGGTTACCGGTTGTGGAGTACTCAGAACATATATGTAATGGTGAGTGAGATCTGCAACAGGGATACAGTAGCTGTAAGGTAGGTGACATACACATGCCTGTCAGCAAGAACAGGTGCCAGCGTCAACACAAACACGCTTTCACAAGCACATAAACACATTAACACACATGGCAGGACCAGGTGTACAACTCATCAGTTGTGGGATTACCACATCACATTATTGTGCAGGTATCCCATGCACCACAGAAGTCATATGGGGACTGTACGGGAGAAGGGTATGGGAAGGTGTCTGACATCAGACAGCATGCTGCAGTATGCCCATGGGGGTTGTAGGGTGTGTGGATGTGAACATCTGCAACATGCAACACACACACATAAACACACAGGGTGCCAGTACTGACATGCGTGGGTGCATGTCTGCACAGGTGTGTGGTGTTTGACTGCATTGATACTGTATTGTATCTGCCATCTGTATGGGCAATGCTGTGCATCGCTTGCCATATCTGTGTTCCTTCCTCCATGACATGGATGGCATCTAGGATGTGCACACCTCCCACATGCATGTACAGTGACATATGGAACTGTACCTGGGATGTCCGGACCATGTTGTGAACACAGATTATCATCAGATGTGCCAGTCCTGCCCACCTGTGGTGGGAGCTAGTAATGGCTAGCAGCTTTACCCTGCACCTACATGGAGTCCATGCTATCAGAATTCCTTGGTGTCAGTGGCATCTGTCCATACAGGCTGGTTGTCAGGCATGGTATGGCCATTGTGGGTCACATGTGATGGCACCACAGGTGGTGCAGGTGTCCATTGGGGAACATGGGGGAGGTGCACTGTCTGCACATATGTGCATATTGGACAGATGGACTGGGTGTCATGCCCTCTGTGGCCCACTGCTGTCACTCCATAGTTAATATCATTGGTCAATATCCAGTGTACTATCCACATATTGGCTGTTACCTGGGCATGTGTGTGTATGACACATGGGGTGAGAGTGTGCTCTGGGTAATACTGGGGTTGCTAACTGTGATTGCCTGCCTTGATGTCACATGTCTGGGTATGGCTCTTCACCCCAGCCTCTCAGCCATATCACATGTGTTATCCCTGCACAGTGGACATTGTGATATATAGTATGGCCACCATATAAGAAATATGCAAATTCCACTCCACATTGGCCACAGGTGTCACACAGTCACAACCACCTCTACACAGGATACGGGTTACAAACGCACACAGGCACACACACCTACACATGCATACCTGTCATATCTGGGAATAGAACCCCTACGTAACTAATGTATTACACTACAGCACTATGCAGTTATAGTATGCACCACGGATATTACTGGAGTAGTCCTTGCCCAAAAGTGTATTTCACAATGACTGACATCAGCAGGATTACCAAAGTAGGGCATTTGAAATGACTGTGAGTGACTAGCCTAAAATGTATTGCTCCCTACATAGACGGTGACACACACAATACATCCGGAACTGCTATGTGTGGGGATGGAACCCAAACACACTTCTAATTCACAATACAGAAGTATGCAGTTACAGGATGTGCTATGATGATTACTGGTCTACAACTTTCCCAGAGGTGTATTTCTAGGTGCGTGGCATTGGCAGCCATGCCAAAAGTGGGTATGTGACAGGTAATGGGTGTGAGTACCCTAAAAGCATTGCTCTCTACACAGTCAGACATACACACACAGTTGGCAGGTCGGGGGCTAGAACTCTCAACTGACTCCTTAATCACACTATGGGCCATTTGATGTTACAGGATGTGCTACAGAGATTACTTAGCTACAATTGTCCCAGAGGTGTATTTCAAGTTGCATGACATCAGCTGCCTTACCAAAGGTGGGTATTTGATGTGTAAGGGGTGTGAGTAGCCTAAAAAGCATTGCTCTCTACTCAGTCAGTGACAGACAGACACACACACATACGCACACACAGACTCACACACGCACAGTTGCCATGTCTGGGGTCTGACCTCCTACCTATTTACATTATCACACTACAGCAGTACGCAGTTACAGCATGCGCTGCAGAGATTACTGGGCTACAGCTTTCCTAGGGGAGTATTTCTATGTGGGTGACATCAGCAGCCTTACCAAAGTTGGGTATGTGAAATGTAAGGGGTGTGAGTACCCTAAAAGCATTGCTCTTTACACAGTCAGTGAGAGACAGACACACACACGAACAGTGACACACACTCACACACACAGTTGCCATGTCTGGGATTAGAACTCCTACCTAACTAGTCTATCACACTACAGCAGTATGCAGTTATGGGATGCACCGCAGAGATTACTGGCCTACAGCTCTCCCAAAGGTGTATTTTACATTGGACAACCTCAGCAGGCTTTTCAGGGTACTGCTATGGTGTGGCCGGTGTGTGCATGGCCCATACACCATTCATGTAGGGATAGCACACCACAAGTGGCCACACATGGGAGTCATATGTCACAGGTGCATTTAGAGGGCAATTAGCTGACTACGTGCTTGTACAGCCATGTTGCACAGCTGGCACGTGGACCACATAGTCTGTGGTGCTGACAGGTACTGGACGCCTGTAACTGCAGTGTGTGACATCTGCACCTGATGTGTTTGGGGCCCTTTGGCTGTGTGCTAGGTGGGACAGGCGTGGATGGCTCCTTGTCACAGATACACTCTTCCACACATCTATATCCATTTACCTTTGGCTTATTATGGTGTGTTGTTTTTACATATATGTCTGTATTCCTATCCCGTGTGTGTGCAAGGCATGAGTGGTGCATATTGACATGTGTCTGCAGTACTAAATTGCAACTGCTGGATGTATCTGGTCCACTGGTGTTTGCATACATGGCCTTCATGTGAGCATGCCCAGTATGACCTTTCAGTATGTTGATGACTGACATTGCCTTCATTTCTCTAAGTGTGTGAGCATGCCCAGTAAGGCTGTCTGTTTTGCATGTGTGGAGCATGTCTGGTGGTTTGTACAGCACAGCTGACCATTGTTGTACACCAACAGGTAGTATGCTGTGTCTGCAGGGTATCCACCGATCATTTGGCATTGACTGTTGCAATATGTCTACATAGTGGGGGGTACACCTGACTATTTCTATGTTTCTATACAGAATTGGGGGGGCGCACAGGCCTGTTACTATATTTCTATGTGGTGTAGGGGGACACACCTGACAGTTGTACACATTTGCTAGGACTGTACTGGTATGTCCTGTAGTCCATTTCAATCAGTGGTCTTACCTATTGTGCTAGCTAAGCCATATTGGTGTACTACCATTCTGATCTTTGATTGCATACACATTAGTTTCTGACTCCCTAGACATCACAACTGACATCCCACTACCTGGCCTGCTGTAGTCTGTCCGTGAAGGCCTGGATGGGGGTTACCAATACTCCTCATTCAGAGGCCATAGTACAGCATTTGTTTGCATTTGTCTACACCTGTCCTGCTGGCTGTGACTGTTGTTGGGTATGTGACCCCTCTCCTGACTGGCATGTGTGAGTCCCTTATCTTGTGGGTGTCCCAGTATTGAAGGTAGTGCTGCAGGGCTGCCTATGTCAGATGCACTTAGTACACTGCCTACGCATGGTTAGGCACTGGTAGTGTAATGCTTGGCATCACTTTTACTGTATGTAAGAGTCAGAGAGAGGTATTATTCCCTGGGTCCCTCTCATGTCAGTGTATGTGCTATGCATTGCCTCTTTGCCAGGGCATAACCAAGGCCAGGGCATACTGGGCATGCCTCCTTCTGCCTACTGGGGCAGGCTCAGGTTATTCCTCCTCCGAGTCACTCTGTGCCTGTGCAGGGCTTAGCATTGGTGGGGGGGGGGCTATGTGGCCCTGACCCTTGCTGCTCCTGCTGCAGCTCTTTCTGCAGGATTATATTGTGTAGCATGGCACATTCAAGGACAATTTGGGTACATGTAGTTGGTGAGTACTGCAAGGCTCCACAGGATGTGTCCAGGCAGTGGAATCATGACTTGAGCATCCCAAATACACGCTCTAGTATGATTCTTGTTTGTGCGTGTGCCTCATTATGGAGTTCTTGTTCGGGTGTGTGTGCATTTCTGATGGGTGTCATCAGCCACGGCTCCAGTGGGTATCCAGCATCCCCCACTAGGTGACCGTGTGGGATGTCCCCAGTGGCAAATTTCTGGTACAGCTGCGTCAGATGCCAGATGTGGCAATCATAATAACTTCCAGGGCAGCCAGCACACATGTTCAGTACTATGCCTTGGACATCGGACACAACCTGGCAGTTGATGGAGGGGAAGCACTTGCGGTTGATGTAAACCCTACCCTGCTCATCAGGTATTGCTTTGATGTGTATGTGCATGCAGTCTATTGCACCCACTACCTCAGGGTATTCTGCTATTTTCTGGAAGAGATGCATACGTCTGGCCAATGCCTCATGGGTGAGGGGGAAATATACGTGCTCACTGACATGTGCTGCCATGGCATCCAGGAACTGGAGGAGTACCCTGGATGTTGATGCCTGTGAGATCCCTATCATATCCCCAGTTGGCCATTGGAAGGTAGTATTCTTAGGCCTACACATACCTCCCTTTCCACTGGGATGGGTTCTGCTCTGTTAGTTCTGTGTGTCAGGTGTGGCTGGCACAGCTCAACAATCTGCTGTAAGAGGTCCCTGTCCACCCTATAGTGCTCCACTATCTCCAGCTCATGTAGCATTTGGTAGGTTACCCTGGGTCTGCACACTCTTCTCCATCTCCTCACTGTGGGTTTGTCAACAGCAGTCCCATCCTCACCATCCTCAGCCTCTTCCACAAGTTGTATGATAGCTATTGTAGCCCCTAACATTTTGCTGTTGTGAGTGTTAAAAGTTCCCCGATTGTTTACACCGGTGGTGTAAGGTGTGGGAAAAACTGGAGGGATAGGTGTTTGCATAGTTTATAGTGGCATTCTGGCCTAGGCTGACCTGCTGCCTGTGTAATTGGCTGGTTCCGATACATTTTACCTGGCAGCAAACTTAGTACCCCTTGATTAACTTCCTATTGATGCTTTCCCTTCCCATTGCCCTTCTGATTCATCCTTGGGGTACACCGCCCAATCGGTGTACTCCAATGTGCACAGTTCTGCTATTTCCTGGATTCACTTCCTTTATCTTCCTGCAGATCCCATTGCACAGCACGCACACCCGCTTACACTTTGTCATACATGCTGGGCAGGTTTAGACACATCCCCTGGCTTTGCTGTGCTAAGCTGGATGCAACCCCAAGCCACAGGGCTCCAATCCACTGATAGTATACCTGACACTCCCACACATGATGTCACCTACCTCCTAGTCTTGCACTCAGCTATTCATACTCTTACACTGTTGGGACCTGCCTCACATGCTGGGGGAAACCGGGATTCACTATCCTTCCCCTCATTTGCATAGAATTGCCTGCTAATGCATAGTTATATGTGTCACACTGTGCCTCCCCCCTTAGCAACCACTACTCACTGGCCAGGTTGTCTTTTGCCTGCCATTGACTTGCATGGCAGAATACTGATTTTAGTTAGACTGCTTTTTTTAGGTTTATTTTCTTATTTCCCCACCGGTTCCATTTGCGCACTGCTGCCCCATGCTTCAACGTCCGTGATCGGTGCACATATCATAAAAGTTGTATTTTGTACATTTAGCATTGTTTGCAATGCCAGGGCCTTCTACTTGGCCACTGGCATGCTTCCTCAATGATATGCAGCCTTTATTTGGAGCTGTCATATCTCCATTTTGGAGTTTGCAGTACCATACTCGGTTAACAACTAAGTACATTTCTACATATTACGCTAGTCCTGCATGCCCTGATTCTTGCTTCCTAGATGGCAGATTTGCCTCATTTGCATGGTTTTCACCTGCAAATGGGGTTATTTGCATACGGGGGCTGGGAATATGCAGCACTAGTGCTACAGCGCTCATGCACATCAAACATGCATGTACGTGGATCACTCGGCCGGCATAGTGGTAAAATTTTCTCTTACACTAATCCTGCACACCATGCAAGCTTTTGAGAATCCATGGAAATAATTCTGAGGAACATACTAATACAAAGACAGTAAGTACAGGGAATGATAAAGTCCAGATGTAAAACTTTGAATAGCCTCCAAGTATCTCTAAAAGCTTAGCAAATGCATTCAAATGCTCTGTGATCTTATAGTATAATGATTGTTTCTAGCAGTTTTCTCATTTCACAACAATAACATAACATGGCACACAAAACAGACTACAAAGAAAAAATAATTCAAGTGAGATCGAGGTCCAAATAACAGGGTTCCAGGATTCCTGAGTGGCACCCCTTTATTTCTGAATTTCCCGGCTTTTTTTTTTTAATTTGTTTTCCTGGCTTTTTTTCCAAATTAACATCATCACGAGCCTGGTCTGCAAGGCCATGGAACATATCATTGTGGAACTCATAAACAAAGACATTGGTAATCTCCAAACTCTGGACCCTACTCAGTTTGGATTTGTAAAAGGCAGATCATGTCTCCTAAACCTGATTGACTTCTTTGAAGCAGTCACCAAAGCCATAGATGAGGGTAAAATGGTTCCCACAGCTTATCTAGATCTCACCAAGGCTGTCGACACCATCCCCCACTCTGGAATTATAGATAAGCTCACTAAACTAGGTATAAATCCCTATGTAAAAGAGTAAAACTAACAGAATACCACACTGGTAACAAAAGTTCGGATTCCAAGGTAACGAACCAAGTGCTGGAAAATAGTTTATTTAAAACACCACAAATGCGTTAAAAACAAATTGCAGTAAATCCAATATGTCAAGCGCTTTCACCCAGGCACTCCCAGGCTTTCTCAAGACAAATAATACATGGTTTGGTGAACTCTTTTATACCAGCCTTACCAATTCAATAATTAATCAATTTTCAATTATTCAATCATTGAATTTGTAATTAAAAGTACCAAAATCTACTTGCAACATTATCCTAGGTCAAATCATGCTTCGTTTTGTACCAAAGTTACAATCTAAAACATTAGTGTCCACTCTCTACAAAATATGTCATTGGTTTTAAAAGTAGCAAATATTAAAAATAAAACTACAAGAACTACACTAACTACTTATTAACTTTTCTTGCATTTGTGAATTACCAAAAAACAACCAGTAAATATTAAAAATAGTTGACACATCGTTTTGACAAATATCATAAAAATCATAAAAATATTTATAAAAATTTTTTTTTCTTTTTTTTCGTATAAAAGAGTTCACCGAACCATATATTATTTGTCTTGAGAAAGCCTGGGAGTGCCTGGGTGAAAGCGCTTGACATATTGGATTTACTGCAACTTGTTTTTAATGCATTTGTGGTGTTTTAAATAAACTATTTTCCAGCACTTGGTTCGTTACCTTGGAATCCGAACTTTTGTTATAAATCCCTATGTCACAAGATGGGTTGCCAACTGGCTCACGGACAGAACCCACACTGTGAAAGTAGTGGATTCCAAATCCGACATCAGACCAGTGACAAGTGGAGTACCACAGGGTTCAGTCCTGGGTTCTCTCCTGTTTGGTATCTACTTCTCTGAAGTGTAGGCCAGCACAGAAGGTCTTTGGCTAACAAAGTTTGCAGGTGACTGCAAACTAGGAGCCATAATCGAAACTCCTAACGATGTGGACAAACTACAAAAGGGCCTCACTGAGACAGATACCTGGTGTCAAAGCCATGGCCTGAAGCTCAATGCCAAAAAGTGTATTGTCATCCCCTTTGGTAACAGCTCTGTACCCATGAACTACCACATAGCTGGTAGTCTACTTAATGCCAAAAATGTGATAAGGGACATTGGGACGCAGGTGGACAGTAGTCTCTCCTTTGATAATCACATCACCACAGTGGTCAGGAAATCCTTCTATGTGGCTCATCTCATCACAAAAGGATTCTCATCCAGAAAAAAAGAGGTCATTGTTCCCCTCTACTCATCACTCATTAGACCCATTATAGAGTACAATGCCCCTTTTGGTATGTACCTCACAAGACATCTACAACAACTGCAAAGACCACAGAAATACCTCACAAAGAGGATTACTGGCCTCAAACAGATGCCCTATGCAGACCGTCTCAAACAACTACAGCTTTACTCCATCGCATATCGCCTACTCAGGGACGATCTCTGCCTAACATACAAAGCTATGTCAAACCCAGAGCTGTTCGACATGCTCCACTTAAAGAAATCCCAATCCCTCTGAGGTACATGCTCTAGGGACCTTAACCTTGTCACCACAATAAACAGAACATGCTGGAGGGACAGATTCCTGTCTCAGAGACTTTCCATACTCTGGAACAGACTACCTATCTATGTCAAACAGAGCTCCTCATTAGCACTCTTCAAGAAAAATCTTGATGATTGGATGGGAAATGGGAAATTCACCCCGGGGATCACTTCTGTGGCTCTGCTTGACAGGGGCACAGGAAAATAATTTTCTTGGGTGGCGAAAGCCAGGGTACATTTTTTGGCTAGGCTTGTATAGGGCCGATAGCCTAGTACCTACCTATGATCCTATGAATCATGCAGAGGTGTGAACAGTGATGTTGGCTTCATGAGCCAGCTGCCAGCCTATCGGAATTTGGCTCACGGCTGGTCTGGGCTGAGTTTACTTTGCAAGCCTGCAACAGAGTAGAGAATGAGATAGGGTCTAAAGAGAGAGGGATGGGACAGATGAGTCAGAAGCCTGAGCAGCTGATAGTCCTGTGAAGCACATTATTGGATTTAGCAGGTAAGAAAAAAAATCTACACACCTCAATGTTGTCAGTACTAGAGTGTATCATTTATTTCATAGCAGGAATAAATCAGTGAATTGTGCCTCCACTGAAATTAGGCACTTGTTTGTATTTATGTTGATGAAGCAATATGACTTTTTTATCTTTGTCTGCCTCTGTGCTGTTTTATTCTAATGGCCAGTAGGATATATATATATATATATATATATATATATATATATATATATATATATATATATATATATATATATATATATATATATATATATATATATACACACACACACATATATGGGAGCACTTTACATGCTCGAATTACTGAAAGCTCGAATTGCATATGGTTGAGACTATATGCGCGAGCTTTCAGTAACTTGAATGTGTAAAGTGTTAAAAAATAACACTTTACTTACCTTAAAACATTACTTACACATAGAGGCAAGGACCCCTGTATGCTCTGTGTGTAAGTTTTCATTTTTTTTACAATGTTGACAGGAAATGGGAAATTTCCCATTTTGCGCTTCTGCATACAGTGCAAAATGGGAGATTTCCCTTTTCCCCATTGTAGTGCGATCTTGGAGTTGGTATATTTAAGTAGGGGATGTGTGGGGGGCACAGGGGGGTGAAGCCCCCCTACATAAGCAATGTTTGACTTTTTTGTTTTTTTTTATGTTTCATTATAGGCATTCGAGTTTCCTGAAATCAAACTTATGGTCTCGACCATATGAAGTTTGGGTTTTTGGGAATTCAAGCTTCTAAAGTGAACATATATATATATATATATATATATATATATATTGTGAAGATCAGCCTAGGCAGATAGAATTTTGGAGATAATTCTGTCACCTGTAAATATTAATGTAAACCACAAGCTTGTTGTCTTAAATTGTAATAATAGTGTTACATGTGGAACTGGAATAAAAATGTAACAACAGTGCACTCTACTGACCAAGTAAAGCATGTTGTGACCCTTTGTTGTTAGGACTCAGAGCTAATGCGTCTAGAGTGGGGCATCCTGCCTATTGTTCTAAGGCCAGAGATAATGGCCAGAATTTGCATGCATAAATGTCCTTTATTGCTCTGGTTTCTGCCCAGAGGTGAAGAATGTAAATGCAGTTTCTATTAGTCTGGGAACTCAGGGATGTGTGAAGAATGATGTAATGTGAACCAGGAATGTGATTTTAAAAACAGAGAGAATCAGAGGGCATTAAACATTTTGTCTTCACCATCCAACTCATCAGCACTGTCTTGCTCTATATATAAGTTTATCTTAGACTTGTGTTGTCTCTTAGAAATAGCTAGAAACTTGAAAGATTAGACTGTGTTTTTCTGTGATGTCAGAACTGTACTACTGAATTATTTTAAGTATTTCTCTGTGATCTCTGAACTCTTGACTAGCACTGTGTAGTAAAAGTATTGTCTTGTGTTTTGACTATTTGTTATTAAATGTTTTTAAACCCTTTCAACTGTGGCTGTTTTTGTAGAGATAATTTAAGCTCTTTAGAGTACTTGCATGTCTTTGGTAAAATTGTACAAAGCCACTTCAATAGCTTTAGCCCTGGGCTATACTGCCAATTGAATAATAATATTGCACAGTAATAATTGGACACCCTTTTAAGGGCCTTTGAGTAGCTGATAAATATTAGTGGGTGGTGGCAGCTGGTACTACCATATAGTCTGGGAAAAAGAGGCACAGCAGGAGATCCTGTGCCAGCCTTCCCCAAGAGTGTCTGTGTGGTTGTATAAACTCTTCTCAAAGTGTGTGTGTGTGTGAGTGTGTGTGTGTGTGTCAGCTACTTGGTCAGGGACATGAAGCACTGGATGGACAGAGAGGGTGCTGGAGGTTTTAGCTTGACCACAAGGCTGAGATCTGGACCCTATCACTGTGCCAGTGGGGAGTTTTATTGGGGACCTGGAGATCAAGGGACTGATGAGCCCCGGACTAACTGTGATCTCTCTGTGCTCTTAATGGAAATTGTACATTACTGTGTGTATTTGTTATCCTTTCCTCTTATATGAGATGCTGAGGATTGAGGCTCCTTGATTGCTAGGCTAGGGCACGGGCATTTTATATATATATATATATATATATATATATATATATATATATATATATATGTGTGTGTGTGTGTGTGTGTGTGTGTGTGTGTGTGATCAAATATGTTATATTTGCACTGGAAGCTTGATTTAACTGAGCTGCATTTTCATGTTATTCTTTTTTTTGGAAGTTTACCAGTTATTTTTGTGTCAAAACAAATAACTTTTTTTAACCCCGAGTACTCGACTGCTAAAAGTATATGAATAACAGCTACTTTGAGTAATGACTATTACTAGCTTATGTCGGAATAATGGATTACTTATTTTGAAGGCATGTGTTGCAGAACCCATGGATTTTCTTTTGTAACTGTTAGTGTGAAAAAATAAATAGCCATGCCATGCTTTGAGTTTCTGGTCTTTGGATGTGTAGATTCTTGTGCAAGATATGGCTGTCTTCGGCTCCGCACTGGCCAGGTTATGGCAGCAGCTATTTTATTTAAGCATTAGTGTGTGTGTGTGTGTGTGTGTGTGTGTGTGTGTGTGTGTGTGTGTGTGTGTGTGTGTGAAGCTGCAGCTTTCTAATTCAAATGTTACACTCGGTAAGCAGAGTGGTTATGACAGCAGCATACCTCTCAACCTCTTAGAATAAGAAATCTGGACAAAGATATAAATAATGGGGAGGAGGGGCAAAGGCCCAAAGATAGGGACAATTTTTCAATATTGTACTTACAAACTTAGAACATAGATAGAGCAACAGGATGTGCTTCAATATTAATTTTCTGAAGGATATGAAGTCTGAAACTGAAATGTCTGACATTATTTTCTGACTTCAGTCTTCAGTGATTTGCCAATGATTTATTATAAAACCACAATTTTATGAAAAATGGACCAAAAATATTAGGTAGAAATCTGGACATCCTGCAAAAGTATGTACAGTTGAGAGGTATGCGAGCAGCTATATTATTTAAGCATGCAACTCACACAGTGTGTGTGGTTCATTATTGGCAGCAGCTCAGCAGCTTTCTAATTCAAATGTTACACTCAGTAAGCAGAGTGATTATGGCAGCAGCTATTTTATTTAAGCATTAGTGTCTGGGTTCCAATGAATGTGAGTTTCAAGGGCAGAGAAATTTTAATGCTAAGTCTATTTTCATTCTGAGAATGTATTGCTTTGTTTAGCAGATGTCTATTAGTGTTTATACTATAAAATGTAAAATAAGTTTTAAATGAAATCCAAATAATCATTGTAAAAGTAAAGCAGTATGCACATTCCAGTGTTTATAGTAAATGGAGTGAAATAGCCAAGTAATGGGACATTGGAATGGTTGCAGGGGGACTCTGGGGCCATATTTTGTTTGTGTGTTCTTCAGTTTGCATTTGAAAGTTGTTTTCCCACAATTCTATTGGAATGGGTGGGGTTACATAATTGGGTATGCAAATTTTGTTAATTATTGCACAGATTTGTACCTATTATTCGTGGGCATTTGTCCAGATTTTTGATGTTTTCAGGTTGAGAGGTATGTTCGTAATCGTAAATAAATATTTTTGCTTTGCACCCATACTGTTCTTTACAGATATGTTCATTTTGAAAAAGTTATATAGATATTTTTGGCTTTTATTTTTTTTATAGAAATTTACAAGTAAAAGTAAAGCCATGTCTTCTTCAAATTATAAACACAAGTCTGGCACTCAGAAAAGGAAAGTTAAATACGAAAAAGAAGCGAAAGCATCACACAGTTGTCAATCAATAACAACATTCTTTAAATATGGTGACGAAAAGAATTTAGCGCATAGTACTAATCATTAAGATAGCAATTATGAGAATTCAGAAATTAAAAAAACAGTCGAAGAGGAAGCGACTGCCACTGTTGCAACTGTCATAGAATGAGAAACCTCAAGAAGGACTAACTGTAAAAGAACATGATACAGTCAATACTTCAATTACACATCATTTAAAAATATCCTGATGTAAAATACTATGATCCTGGTATGTGGCCTCGAGTAATGTCAAATAACCTGCGACAAGAAATAGTACAACTCACCACCTTTCAAGAATTCCAAAAGATATATAAGAAATTGCCAAAGGATGTTAATGGTAGAGAAGTTCAAGAGTTTCTTTTATATAAAAAAAAATAAAAGATAATAGAACAAGTGAACATTTTCCAGGAGAATGACTAACATGAAGTGCATCAAAAGAAATTCTTTATAGCCTTCCATGTCGACTTTTCTGTGATCCACTTAACAGAAATTTAAGCTGTTTAGCTCAAGAAGGATTTTCACCTAAAAATAAACCTTGGAAAAAGTTATATGACATTTTGCCATCTCGTGAAAATAGTGCAGATCATAGGAAACAATGTGTAGCTTGGAAATGTCTTTTGGATTCATTAAAAGGACATGGAATTGATAAAGCCCTCCAACTCCAAATTCAGTCTGAGACAACCAAGTGGAAAGCTATTCTGCAACGAATTTTAGACATAACACTTTTTTTGGCATCTAGAGGTTTAGCATTTAAAGGAAAGAGCACAACAATTGGAAATATCCACAATGGAAATTTTTAGGGCTTCTGAATTAATTGCAAAATATGATGAAGTAACACAACAGCTTGCTAAAGTTCAACAAAATCAGATAGAAGAAGGAAGAAATATGAAAGGATCTGTCCATCATTTGTCGTGCTATTCTCAAAATGAGTTTATAGGACTTTGTGCAGGCCAAGTTTTTAACACCATTCTGGATCAAAGAAGGGACTCAGTTTTTTATGGCATAATTGTTGATGCAACACCAGACATCTTGCACAATGAACAAAATGTCCTGATTCTCAATTATGTATTTCAAAACAAAGATTTACATGAATTTGAAGTAAATGAACATTTCATTGAACTCATACATTTTACTGGGAAAACTGGACAAAAAAATAACTGAAGAAATATTTGTAACTCTTGAAAAACCCAATATACCTCTTCAAGATTGCCATTCACAAGGGTGCGATAATGGTGCCAATATGCATGGTAAAATAATCTGCGTTCAAACCCGCATCCTAGAAAAGAACAAATCTGCAGTGTTCTCCCCCTGTGGTGCACATTCATTAAATCGCGTAGGAGTGAATTGCAATAGATAACATTCTTAGTGAGATGGCTACAGGATTAACTCCTTCAACACTAAATAAGCTTAAAGGTTTGAAGAAATATTTCAGTTCTTATAAAGGTCTGTTGATGACAATATTCTGGCATAAAATACTAGCCAGTATTGATAATAAGAATAGTGTCATACAAAGCAAATGATTATCTCTTGATATAGAGACCTCCTTGGTAAAAGACTTAGTAGAAGAAATTCAGACATTGCGCGATTTATGGGAAAACATTGTTCGTGAAGCTAAAGCAGTTGCTTCAGCAATAGAAATCCAACACCAATTTCCCGAAAAGCACACAAATTCTGAAAACTGTGAAGAAGGCTTCCGAAATTCTGTCATGTACCAAGTGGTGGATTTTATTATCAACGATATAAAAACAAGATTTGAAGCAGCGAATAATATTTGTGAATTATTCTCTCCAATTTTAAATTTTCAGGATTTGGACAAAGATCAGCTAACCACAAAAGTAGCAATACTTGTAAAAGCTTACAAAAGAGATTTGTCAGATGATTTAATAAATGAAGTACTTCACCTTAAAACAATCCACAAGACCGTTTTTGGTTCAGAAATGTCACCAATTAAACTTCTTAATTTACTATATGAAAAAAATCTGCAAAAAATATTTGGCAATATTTGCCTTGCATTGAAATTATTTTGTACTATTCCAGTAACTGTCTCGTTGGCTGAGGGATCATTCAGTAAATTGTCAAACTCATTATAAACGTGGCAAAGAAATTCCACTAGCCAAGAACGGCTTGATCATTTGGCAATTTTATGTATAGAAAATGATTTTGCTAAAAAAGTTGATTACTGAAAAATAATTGAAAAAGTTGCTGTAATGAAGGCTGGAAAGTACACTTTCCAATAATTTTGTTGTTTTTTTTTTTTTTTTATAAATATAATTATGGGGGCCCACAAAAAAAATCTAACCTTGGAGCCTGCTTCAACATGTGAGGGCCATGAGCACCATGTCGAAGTTATTTCATACAGCAGGCTTACAGAGGGACCACTGTGAGTGAGAGAATATGTGTGTGTGTGTGTGTGTGTGTGTGTGTGTGTGTGTGTGTGTGTGTGTGTGTGTGTGTGAGTGCACGCTTGTGTGTGTTGTGCATTGTGTGTTGTTTATGCTTGGAAAGCTACTTTTAGTAAATAACATTGTTTTATATATTTGTAAAGTCTGAAAGATCATAAGTTTTGTAGTATATGAAGAGAAGTGAATATTCTCTAGAACTGGCGGAAATGACAACTGCGTTATGCACATTTCACAGAAGTGTACATAATCATTGTTTTTAATGCATGACTTTCAGCACTGTTGTGCTCCAGTCCTGGACTAGACTGTACATTGCAGCCACCACAAAACAGTTGAAAGAAGCTAAAACAGCTTTGAACGCTGTAAAACAATTCTTGCTCTAACACAAAAAAAATATTTTGAAAAGATTAACAGCTCTTAAATATGGTTTACCTTTATAATGTTGATCCTGATATGGGCAACAAGACTTGCGTGAATGCCGAAATGCAAACGTCTCCAACGTCGAATTCCGAATATGCGAATGGCAAAACCTCACCCCTTTTTGACCCATGGTAGCATGGGTGTGGAGGTGTTGCCCGGCCGGTAATGTCAAATTTTTTTCGACATTTAAAATTTTTCGCAGTTTTGGTTCGAGCAAAACGCGTCAGTAAAGTGACCGTTCGACTAAGTGCAATCGACTATTTAAAGGTAAACCCTTAAATATATTAGTCTGTCAGATGCACACACAGCTTCTGAGCCATCTCTGTGTGGCTAAAGTACATATTGCCTGTAATCATTTTGCAGTCATTGACTCATGTACTTTATAACTATTAGTTCATTGAACAACTAAGAATTATGATCGTGAATCTCTAATCATGGTCAAGCAGTTATGTGTTCTCATCACAGATGTCAAGTTTTACCTTTTTTAGCTATTTTTTTTGCTCTACTCTATAGGTGAATTTCTTGATATCCGTGCCTTGAAAGCATAGTTTCATTATGATGGAAAACCTAAACATAATGTTATCTAGATTTGAAAGCTTTTATTGTCTAGTCACATGCTGCAAGAGACCCACACTGTGTAGTTTGAAAGCAATAGATATAAGAAAGCTGCATTCAGAGAAAAGGCTCAGCAACCATGAAATATGATGAAACTCAAAGTATGCAGAAGAGCTTAAAGGAATTTAAAAAATTTCAAACTAATCCACTGTTACAGCTTTCCATTAATAAAAGGCTTCAAAACCCACACCATAATGTACACATGGAAAAATATAATAATTAAAACATCAACACACCTAGGAGCAGCCCTGTCAGTCTTGCTTCATTATTTTAGTCACACTTTTAAGTACTGTTTGAAAGCATCAATTATCTCTAAAGTATAAAGGGAAGCAATACATACAGGGAAACTTGTATTGACATTGAAAGCAATAGTATGGCCACTTTGTAGTGCTACACTTTTATACTGGTAATGCATCATGGCAGCCAACACTCCTCATGTATTCCAAGGAACTATGATCAGGTCAAGGACTGAGAGTTGTTCAAGTGCTGGAGTAATGACTAAGCACTTGCATGGCTCTATGCCTTTGTTATTCATTAAGCTCTTTATATGGTATTGTGTTGGAAGTAAGGACCCATATGTTCAGGATACTCTGTACCGGACAGGGACAAATCTCAACAGAATCAAGGACAGATACAAAAATAATCAGAGATAATCACGGACACTTTTTAAAATAATACCATTGTTAACTTGCGATATTTGCAGAATAAGAGAATGCAAATTAATATAAATTTTCTGAAGTAAAATAACTCTGTAAGCCTAATTATTGTCACCATTTATTAAGTGCAATCTGCCACTTTTTCTCCAAAAGTCACCAGTTTTAGGAGGGATTAAGAGAGAAAGAGTTAAAATCTGAGTCAGAATTAGGGATGGCCCTGAAAATTAGGGATAGTTGAGAGACATGATATTTAGAACGAAATTTAAATATGTTTTCAATATGATTTCTTTTGTTAGTGTCTAAAAGTACTGAACAAAAACTCTGTGCAATTACAAAAATGATTTCAACTTTTAGAATTTTGCTGCAAGAATATTAGAGAATAATTGTTGCCAACTACAACCCCTAGTATTTTGCTGTAAGCATTTTTAAACAAAAAGCTAAAATGTGTGACTCTCCAGAATGTATTAATTCCTCACTGCAGGTGAATTAGCAAAAGATCTTGACAGAGTAGGTGGAATGTGCGATATTCCTAATTACTCATTGGGTGAAAAGCTTAAAAGTTATTTAGCTCTTTTGCATATCTTGAAGAGTATAATTAAATAAAATGTAAGGTTTTCAAAATGTTCTCGAATCATAATGAGCCTGGAAAGAATTTGTCTTAATATTAACATGTCTGTAGGAACTTGTATGTCTGGAAAGAACAGAATGAATGACTGAATTCAAAGAGCTGTAGGATTCCTTAAAATAAATAAATTAATGTGTGGTATAAGAAATGATGAAACAAGGGGTGGGCTACAAGAATAAAGGGGCTTAACATTATCAAAGCTTGTGGATATGTGGATAGCAAATAAAATGTAGTACAGTGTTAAAATCATTAGCAAAGGAAAAGATGTTTGCAAGCAATAATTAAAAGAAAGGGTTATTGCAAGTTTTTTTAGATTTTTGCTGAAAGTGATTTGAGCTGAACTTTGTTGGTGGATTTGTGATCCTGTTGTCATACCATCTATCTATCAACACAAATCCATATTATCATACATTTCTAAGTCACTCTGCAATGGAAGATGTTGACAAAAACATTTTTTTTTGGCCTTAAAATGTGGAATAAGGTTCAGGGGTAATTTACGATGATAACACATGTCCTGACAACATAACCAGTCTACTAGCAGATAAATTAACTTCAACCCCCTCTCTCCCCTTACATTCCTAGAACCAAATACCCACCCTTTAAATCTTCCAAGAACAAGTCCTTATAGAACTTTGCAAAGCCAAGAGTACTGTTTTGCTGGGGCCAGATAACATTCAGGATTGTCTACTAACCAGACTGAAAGAGAAGGTATCAAACACCATACAGAGATTATTCAAAATCAGTCTCTAAACAGGATTTGTGACAGCTAAATGAAGTACAGAATATGTCCTTTCCTTGCACAAAGGTGAGGCATGAATGGATCTAGGTAATTATAAACCCATAAGTCTTGCCTGCCCCATCTGTAAGACTATAGAGGTTATCATTATGGAATTAATTAATAATGGCATAGGTAACCTACATACTCTTGATCCAAGACAGTTTGGTTTTGCAAGGGCAAATCCTGCCTGCTTAACCTGGTTGACATCTTTGAAAAAATTGCTGAAGTAATGGAAGTGGAAAAATCAGTACATAACACATATCTAAACATTGCAAAAGTGCTCAACACCGCCCCACACTCAGATATTGCTGAAACTTTCTCCCAGTCAAATGTTAATCCCTACAGATATCAAACTAGATCACAAAAACACACCAGAAAATTAGAGCAGGTGGCTCTACCTTCTCCAAAAAAATACCTGCCATCAGCAGTGTACCCCAGGATTTAGTCCTTAGAACACTCCATTTTGACATTTACTTCTCAGAGGTAAAAACTAATGTAAAGGATTTGTGGCTGACCAAGCTTGTAAATGACTATAAACTTGGTGTCATCATAAACTCTCCGAAGGACACCAAGATCCTTCATGAGGGACTTTCCTGAAAGAAAATAGCTGGTGTCATAACCATGGATTAAAACTAGATGCCAAAAAATATATAGTAGTTTTGTTTGACAAGCATGACACCCCTCCAGCTATCTTATCCACAATACCCCATCTGAAAATTGATTCATTAGTTAGGGACCTGGGAACCAATTTGGACAATAAACTGTCCTTCAATTACCATATATCCACTACTCTAAGAAAGTCCTTTTTCATTGTACAGCTTATTAGTAAAGGTATGGCTCCTAATTCCAGGGATGTGATCATACCACTGTATTGAACACTTATTAGGCTGATCATTGAGAATAAAGCTCCTTTCAGCATGTACACGTCCAAACACCTGACATAGTCTGAATGAAATCAAGGTCCTATATCATAAAATCTACACTGATCCTCTCAAAGCCTTGTCACACTTGACATATCATACAGGCTATTGAGGGGTGATTTCTGTCTCACATACAGAGTCTGAGGACCCTATCCTCTCTGACCTATTCCATATTGACAAGTTAAGTTGTGGGATAAACACCTGCTCAAAAGATTTAACGTCTACTGCAACATAAAAAGAACATGATGGAGGGATCACTCTCCTTCTCTGGAGTCCTCCTCCTTCTCTCCACAGAAAGAAAAGTACTTCCCTTACTCCATTCAAACACACTTTGAAACAATGGACGGAGAAGCAGAAATCCATCCAGGGTTAACCACTCTTGTCCCTTTTAACGATATGGATACCATGTAAATGTACTGTCTGACTCCAGGTTATTCATACTTACAGTGCAAGGGCTAAAAACTTCACGGGAATGCAGGGCTAAGCTTGTAAAGATCTTCAAAGATCAATAGCCTGGTGAGTACCCATGAACCTAAGTTACTGTATTTCATCAATAGTTAAATAATGCCAAGAAAACCTAAGTATGTCCTTTTGATTTTATAATAAATCACTGATTACAAGCATTATAACACTTGGACTGTAGGAAGGCTAAAAACACATCTAAAGCTAAAGTATATCATAACTGGTTTCTTGTGTGTTTTGTGACTTGCTTTGAATTTAATATGTTATATTTAAAATTCTTTGCCAGAGGTTTTACAATAAGAACAGTTTACTAACATAACACAAAAAGTCTGTTCAAAATGTAACTCGATTTCACAATATAGGATCAGAATTTAAAAAAGAACTTGTTAACTTCACAAACAAATCTTTATTTAATTATTCATTTTAATCTGCTCTTTCATTGTTTATTTGAAAGTATTTATCAGCACTCTTTGGAGATGTCTTTGACCCCTTGTTTGTATCTGAAACCACACTTATGACCCATACTATCCTGCTGAAATGCTTATTTCAGGATCAAGGTACTCAGTTTGAGTGAGTACCTGCATTTGATGAAAAATATGTTGTTGAATCTGAAGAGCACATGGCAGACCCAGTGTAAGAAGCATTACATTTCCATTTATTTCAGCATCTGCTCTTTGTCTACACAAACTAGTATTAGCAACACATACAGAACTGTTCTGTTCCTTTCAACAAAACAACACATTATTCTGACAGTCAGTATTATCAGTTATATGTTTCCCTTTTATGTGTATCCAGTTCCTTGTCAGATTGTTCCACTGCTTTTGATTATTCCTAGTAAAATCCTTCATAGGGTAGCATTTGCAAAGAGTTATACTTTAAACTTACACTCACCTTTTCATTGAGAAACACTATACAATCCTCATAGTAATCCTACAGAAAATGAACAAAACAAGTATACATGCAATGTTTTGAATAACCTTCCATTTTGACATAATTTGTTTTATGAGTCCACCACCCTAAAGCATACTATTTTTTACAAAGGAGAGACTATTGATTATTAATCTGAGGGCTTCTATTTCATATTGGATTAAATTATGTAGTATAGATAAAACCAGATGGATAATATTATACAAGTATATGGCCTCCAACCATATACATGGCATAGTAAAAAAGTTGTGCATGGCCTGTACAGAGTTGCAATCTATAGATTGTTTTATATATATTTTCCTTTGTAACATGTTAAAATAATCTAGCATGTACAGTGAATGTACAGTGAATGAACAGCATACATTTATCATTTATGTTCACTAACAGGCAAACTCTCCTGCCTTTTCTGAAAACTGGTTTTACTGCCATGCAATTTTATCATACATTTTAAGGACAATGATACAGAATGCCCTATATACTGCATGTCTAAGAATACAGCACAGATAAGAGAAAAAAATAACAATATACAAAGAGAAGAAAGAGCTGCATTGTTGCAAGTAGTACTCATAAATGGTTGTGTGATAGGGTTGCCACCTTTTCAAATGCCCAAAGTGGGATATTTTTTGTACAAACATCAGATTTTGCAAGGCAAAACATACCCACAGCCAGTACAAAGGACAGAACTTCACTTTTTTTGCCTAAATAAATGCTTATTCTTGCAACATTTTAGTTGCTTATTCTGTTTCTTATAACATTTAGGTGTTTCAGAATCATAATAACTGTTTTATGCAACTATTACATTAAATATAGGAAATATGTTTGTCCTAATATCTCAGGACATTTGCCATTTTTTCAATTTTTATGCAGGACACAACTGCCCAAAGAGGGACTGTCCCTCGCAAAGTGGGACAGGTAGTAACCCTATTGTGTGATCACTCATTGTACTAAATATGTAAGCAACACAAGTACAAACAACTGAGAGTACACAAGTGTATGTCTTGTTAATACTGTGGAGGAAATGGAACTTGACTGTATGCACAATGACTTATATTCCTGCCCCTAGTGTGTTTTGTAGGTTCATTAGTCTGACAGTTCAAATTCAGAGTTGTGTAAAAATTGCAAAATGTGTTAAAACATACTTTGTAATGTTGTTTATGTTTCCTTTTTTTCTTTTTTAAATATTAATATCTGTGTGGTGTGTGGTTTAATGCAAATACGGTGAAACAGCTCAATAAATTAAAATTAATGAAAGTTGCTACTATGATAAAGACAGCATAAAATAAAGCTGTGAATCAACTGTGTGTGTAGCATATGTGTTAACCATGTTGAATCACACAGCACATAGTATATGTAGATCAAGGTGCAAGTCCCACATTTATGTTTTAGTGATGGAAACTAATTCACACTTTTTACAATAATAATGCGTGTTCAGCTTTGCTAGTCTCATCTGCAAGTTGCTTACCTCTGTGCAAACATGGTGTAATGGCCTGGACAACAAGTAGACGTTGTCAGTTTCATAAAAGATACATTAATACATCTTTTTCCTTCCATCACACAATGCCACTTACAGCATTGCACAGCAGTCAGCATGCTTCCATAACACTTGCAGGTCCAGAACACCTGCAGACAATAAGTAGACATTGTCAAGTTCCAAAAAAAGATACATCATTGCATCTTTTGCTTTCCATTGCACAAAGACACTAAACAACATTGCAAGGCAGTAAGCACTCATACACAGTAATGAATGTGAAAATATACAACTGCAGCCTTGTTCTCTCTGTGGCAGCAGGTGTAAGTTTTAAGAGCCACAATGCAGGTGAGCCAGGGTTCTAATTTAACAAACTCAAAAGTTTTATTAATGTTGTTACACTTTAATTTATATAAAATCCACAATATAAAATAATTACACATACAAATAACTACGTATAGCAGGTGCACTGAGCATACACATTATATCATATATATTACATGTCTAACTGTGTGTATCAGTACAATTATGGGTCTAAAATTAACCATTTATTTTCTGAACTTTCATGCTACACACATACATGGTTAACCATTAAACTCTTTAATATATATATATATATATATATATATATATATATATAGATATAAAACTAATGAGCATGTCTGACAAGCAAGTGCTCAGTTGCTATGGACACCCTGGACAGCAATGACTGTAAAAAATAAACTTGTTACCAAGCCTTCCCTGTGGCAACTGGTATAAGTTAATGCCCATAATACAGGTGAGCCAGGGCTCTAATCTAGCACACTCCAAATTTTATTAATGCTTGTCCACTAAATTTTAAAAACTAAAGAACAATCTAAAGATAATTATAAATAACAATAACTATGCATAGCACCGGAGATCATATTAATTATATGTGTGACTGAGTGTATACTGACTGTCACTCATCTGATTAGGATAAAACAGATGAACATTCATGGGTTCAGTTCAAGCAGCTTTATTACACACAAACACATGAGAAATGTGGCTTTGTAACTTAAACTTAAAAACTTGTAAACAGACTGACTACCACACTCATACATGTTAACACTCTGGCTGTTCTCTCAAAATGGCACTGCTGCCTGCACATGCTCAGTATTTATATGCACATGATAAATCTGGAAATGCTTCTTAAAGGTACATACACATGCTCTGAGCTACACTGGCAATTATGTTTTTGTACTTAAAAGTGTCTTTTTTGTTCTGAGATGGACTTTATACTTCAATGATATTCATATACATACAAATATATAAACCATCACCTTATCAGGTCACACACATACACAACTAGCCACTCACTCTATCACATGTCTATATAATTAGTGAGCATGTTTGACAATTCTTTTATGGCTAGGATGAAAAATCATCTCTGTGGAAGAACATGTTTGCCTGCTTTTACAGAGGTTTGAATCCAACAATGTACCAATTACTTTTATCAGTGTGTAAAGCCACACAAAAATGTGTTAGGTCATAAAATGTATACTCTCAATACATGTTTGAAAAGTAAAGTCATCTAACAGGTACAGCAGCATCCAACCCATAAATTAATGCCAACTGTCACATTACCCTTCCTAAATCAAAAACTGTCTTCCTTTCTGTTTGGCACTGTTGCTGTCTACTTAACAACACACAAACATGGTTGGCATGGTTGTTCGGGTTTGTGTACTAGCTGTAAATCATGATATCTAAAATTGGTGAGAAAACACTTTAACTGTTGCTGTTTGACCTGTGTGGACATAGCAGGAGCAAGAAAGGAAGGTGCTCAATTTAGAGCTCAAAGAAGGGGCATAGTGGAGTCCATAATATTTATTGGACTCCTTGTGAAGTGAAACAGCTGTAGGCTATTGCAGACTGACTATACCAGGTCTCAGTATAAATCAGAGGCTTGGAATAGTCTGGTCAAGGCTGTTACCCACAGTGACTGGCATTCCACACACACTAGACAAGCAGGCACCACTACAATAACCTGAAAAGGTGGAAGCAGGCACAACTGAACCAGTGGCTGGATAAGTTTAGGACTGCTGACATCCCACAGTTGTGTAAGTATACAGATAAAGATACTTTAAATTATAGTCAAAGCTGGAGATAGGCAAGACTGGTATGCGTAATGCTTCTTCTCTTTTTCTCTTCTCATTATTATACAACTGTCCATGCTGAGCCTTAAGAAAGACTAAGAGAAGCAAGGGTATGTATACAGCACAAAATACTTATTATTTTATCAAAAGTAATGCTCTGCTATACAATAGTAGTAAATCAGGCATGCATATCAACTGTAAAATCAAGCATACTTGCTTCATTATGTAGCTCAAGGCAACTGCAGCAGTCAATTTAAATAGTGTATTCAGATGTTGTGGCTTCAGCTCCTGCAGATAACAAATATATAGTAAAATAATTAAAAAATAGTACAGATTAAGTCCAACAAAATTGGCATAAATGCCATGCTGTTAACTTAATCTGTATTCTTTGAAAAAGCATGTGTGCAATATATGCATATTGCAATGATTACTTAGAACAATTATCAGTCCTAGTTTGTAGTGCATAAAAAGTATAATTTATGTAAAAGTAAAAGTTATATTTATATTGTAGTAATTTATTATATGTGACATATGGTTTTAATTATCTTTTTTGTCACTTACCCAACCTCTCATCTTTCTTTTTTATTTTTGTATGTCTGCTCACAATGTTCTGCTGTCATCAGTTTCTGACTACTGACAAAATGATTTCCAGCACAGGGGAGGTAAACCAACCAATGTAGCTCAGCTTGACACTCCTCCAATGGCTACTGCTCTGATGCCCAGCAAATCTGGGACCCAAACTGGCAGTACTGACTCAGCAGCCCCTGTACTACCTTGGCCCACAACATCAGGTAACATTATACAAGCAGCTAGTGCAGTGGTACCTTCCTAGAGTATTATTGGAGGTGGTGATTTTGTCACCCACCAGGAGATGCCAGGAATGGTGAGTGAGGCAGTGTAAAGAGTCATCAGTGCAAGTCTCAGTCAGATAGAGAAGATGCTCACTGGAATGCTGGGATAACAAAAATGCGAGACACTCTAACAGTAAGCTCAGGAAGTGTACAGTAATGACAGTTCTTAGGGTGAGGACTAGGTTCTCACTATCCCCATGCTTGATATACATAGGCATCCAATGTCCTCTCCCTATCCCAATCATGGTATTCCCCAACATTTTATGTCCTTCACCATCCCTGCCTCTGTCTTGTTTATCCTGTTTATCTGCACCTACTTCCTCACCTACCCTACTTACCTGACCAGAACATACCTTCATCCCTTACCCAACATTAATTTCTAATTGAAATAAAATAAAAAAATATGGGCACCTGTCCCACAAAAAATAAATACTGTCCTATATATAGCTCACCACTTCTCACCTGTGTCTTCTTAACACACTTGATATGGTCCATTTAGCTATACAACATTACTGCATTGTCATTACCCATCATTGTTGAGGTTAGGTTACAGTCCAAATTCATCCAATATTCTATCCATGTTCATTTTACACTGTTAAAGACTTAGATAGCTATGGTTCTTTCCTAATTCCCTCCTGCACATTCCCATATTACTTTCACTTTGTTCTTCCCCTGCTTGTCCCCCATTTCACCACTTTCCTATCTACCCCATTTTTACACCTTTAATCTGGTCAAGAAATAGAATCACACACCACACACACATTGCCCTCTAATGAAGCCCTTCAATTTTTGTCATTTGCATTTGCTTGGTGTTTGGCATTGTATACCAATGCCAAGCAATGGTGAATTATTCCCCCTGTCCTATGACATGGAGCGGGTATCTCCACTCAGTGCTGCTTATTATATTTACATTCTACAGAAATGTACACTTAAAGCAGAATAAAGGCACTCATACTAAATATTTCCTATAATATTTATTTAGACTGATAAATGCATAAATATGCAAATCCATATGTCTATTGTTGACGTAAATCAGTCGAGTAGTGTTTGTTTTTATACAGTACTTCACTGTAGTCATTCCCTGTCACAGTTGCAAAAATTATCACATGTCAGTATATCATGCTAACTTGAATAAATATGTAAAAAAATAGATTGAGCTATATTTGAACCCTGTATCATTTGTGCTCAAAATAAGAGCTCACTGCTGTTACACCTGCTGCCACATCGAAAGCTAGGCAGCAGGTGTTTTTCTTCCACTCAGTACTGTCCAAAGTGTTGACTGCCATGCCTCTCTGCTTAGCCTGTTTGTGTGGAGGAGGGTGAACCAATGCAACTATTATAATTTTCTCAGTGAAGCAGAGACTTGTGTTTGCTCACTGCTTAACTCCATGCAAATGAGGAAAGCAGTACTAATATAGCAATAACCCACGCCTGGGTGTGGGTAATGCTAAATTTACCCACGGTTGGCGTGGTTTGGTCCCGAGGGCGAAGCCCGAGGGACCAAACAAAGCCAACCGTGGGTAAATTTAGCATTACCCACACCCAGAAGTGGGTTATTGCTATTATACCATGGTGTTAGTTTGCTTTGTATTATATTTGTATTGTTGTTATTTGTGTTTTTGTTAGCTTTTTTTTGTATTCTTCCACTTTTTGTGAGATAAAATAGTCCACACTTTCAGTTTGTTTTTATTGTTTATTTCTGTTTTAATTTAAATACATGTTATTTTTTAATTTTTCAGGAAATGTTAGGAAATAATTATATTAGTAGATATAGTTGTAAAGCTTTTGGTATGTCTTTATAGTTTTAAAGCTTTTGGTATGTCTTCTTGTTGTAGTTTCTTTTATATTTGTGTATTGGTTCTGTCTTGATGGTTGTCTATGTTCATATGCTGGCTTGAGTTCTTCTTAGTGTAGTATCTGTAATGAGAAATTGTGTTTATAGTTAATTTTATGTTTATATATTGCATTGTATGTATCTATATATATATATATATATATATATATATATATATATATATATATATATATGGTTTTAGTATAAATTTAGAGTTTACTTACTTATTTTGTTGGGTTTCTATATTGTAGATGTTTATTGTTCCATAGTTTATAATGTGTTGTTTGTCTTGTGGTTTTTCTGGTTCATTTTCCAGGTATGGACGTTCTGTGTTATGGACTTTCATTTTTTTTTTTCTTGGTCCGTTGTCTGTTGTGTTATTGATATTCTCTTCATGTATTGGATTTTTTGGTGTTTCTTGTGTTCCAGATATTATTTTCCCCATGTTTTAAATTCATCTACTGAAGGTTGATAATACGATCTTAGTGATGCTTCACTTTTATGTCCTGTGACAGTCATTATTTGTCTTGCTTCCATCCCTGATTGTGAGAGTAATGTTACTGCTGTTGCTCTTAAGGAGTGGTTTGTGTATCTCTTTGATAGGTTTGCTTGTTTGCAGATTTGTGGTAACATGTTTGCAAGATAGTTTTCCCATTGGTTGCGTTGTGGACCATGCATCCATTTTGTCAAGTACATGTTGTCGATATTTTTTGGGTGGGGGAACAGTTCTTTTGTATTAGGTGGCCTTTTTGTAAGTATTTTTGAAACTTTTACAGGACATGAAGGGTCTGTGCGGTTTTCAAACATGAATCCTCTTAGCAAATGTTTTGTAACATCATAATGTTTTTGTGGTTTTTGTATGTTCGTGAAATTTTTGTTACATATTCTGTGCCATCTGTATATTTGTTTATTGTAAAACTGTCTTCTGTGAGGTATCGTACTCCTTCATTCCCACGCCTTGCAAAGTGTAGCTGTATATCAAACCATAATTTTCTTACTAGTCCGTCTGCTGTGTTTGGGGAAAGTACTTGGCTGTTTCTTAGTTGTGTTATTTCTTGCATTGTGAGTGGCTGGTGGTGTTCTGCTGTATCTTTTCCTTGTCTTCTGTAATTTTTAATTACTGACTTAAATCGTTATTTGCATTTGTTAGAGCTGTATCTGTTATGATGTTAATCTTTCTATTGAATGGTGGGTTGTTTATATATCTGTTTAGTCCTGCACGTAAGGATACAAATGCACTTATTACGTATTCTTGTCCTTTTGTGTTTCGACTGTAGCATAGAATTCTCTAAGTATTTTGTTTAATTTTTCTGGTGTAATAGTGTGGAAGTCTATGTTGTAGTGTTTTTGTTTTTCCAGTTTTGAAATATGTTTATAGCCCACTGTGTTTGTTTTCTTGTACTTAATTCTTCTTTTCTAATTCTAGTGTTTCTATTTCTTTAACAGTTTTTCTGCATGTCTTTTATGTTTATGAGTGGAATAGGCTTTTAATGTTTTTTACCTTTCTGAAGAGTATGGCTTGTCACACTGTTGTCTTCTATAAGGGCCTTGTTATGCTGCAGTAATTCCTGTTCTTGTGGTTGGGGAATTTTCTTGCTTGTTGATGGTTTCATTGAGGTTTGTGGTATGTTCTTAAATATTTCTTCTATTTCACTGTCACTTATTATTTCAAAGTTTAGTTCCATTTTTTTTATTATTTTCTATCTATGGTGTCTCTTGTTTGGGTGTTTCTTCCTGTCTGAGTTTGTAGTCTTCATGTTTAACAGGGCTCGTGCAGGTTTTTGAAGGGAGGTAATTAAAAGGGTAGGTGGTGCTTTTATAAAATAGTTTTAGCAGTATAGACGTTTATAAGGTGTAGTTATGTTATACTAGTTATGGGTATGTTGAAATGTGGTGTAGTGTTAATTTGTATTTATTTTTTTTAAATATGTACTTTTAGTAATTGGTCACTAGATGGTGGTGTTGTATGCGGTTTTATAAGATGTATGCGGTTTTAGAAAATGTATGCTGATGTGGACGTTGGTATGGTGTGTGTTTTTACTTTGAGGGATGTCTGGTGTGTTTTAATATGTATATTTTGGAGTTGTGTGTGTATATGTATTGTAGGGAATATAGGTGAGTGAATGGTTTTATGACAATGCTTGGTTTTGTTGGGTTATAACTGGTGGTTATGTAGTGTGTGTGTGTGTGCTGTATTTGCGACTGTATGAGTTTTGATTTTGTTTGTGTTCGAGGTGAGGGAATGAGAAATAGTATATGGGTAATGTTTATTTTTGTGTGTTTTAGTTGAGTAGTTGGTGTTTTTTGCTTTTACGTTTACCGTACATTTATTTTTGCTTGATGTCGGCGCAGCGGGATACGTAACTGACCGGACTTCTTTACTTGTTTGTTGTACGATTTAGTATGTGCACGCTGGTTGGATTAGCCAATCAGCGTGCACGTTTATCGTCTTTTCCGATGTTCGCATGGTATAATAGTCCTTACTGTCATAAAGTCTATGACACATTTGTGATATAAACTACATTATGAACACCATATTATCTGTCAATTATTTCTACAATAGCCTATCTTGCATGTGCAAACACTTTGCCATTGATTGCGCAAACCAGTTGCTCGTCAGTTCACTGTGAAAAGAGCTGATTGGTATGTATTACTATGTTTATTGCCCAGTTAGTCTTTATCTCATTAAAATAAATCCATCTAAAAACATAACCAAAGGGAATGCACTTGTTATTGACTGAACACATATTTACATGGACTCATGTGTGTCCTGCACCAATGCACTTGGAAATGGATATGTTAGTAGTAGTTCCCAAAATTCAACTACACTACAGATATAAATAGCACAACTGCATTGTTACATCATCTAAAGCTTTATACTAACAATAGACATTTAGACTGTCTTATACATATATTAATGTGGACTTCAAGTCATGACACATATGAACACATGTACATACACAGTTGCATCCATGCTGATCATAAAACATGTGTGTAATGTATACAGCATAATAAGAAGCAGCTGCATATGTCTCAGTTCTCCTGCATGCATTCCTGACATCTTTCTGTATCTAGTTTGAGATGCTGTCTTTTAAAGTATACCTGTATATTGGAAATGCACCAGAAAATTCAAAATCGACACTTTGCACACCACTCTCATGAAATTGCATTTTACCCACATCATCTATAACGACCAGTGTGATAAGACAAAACCATGCTTTAGGGATGGTGCAATAATTACCTTCTGTGTTCTGAGGATGGGAACAAAATACTTATGTAGGTTAAATTACCACAGCATCTTCTTGTAATGTACACTGATGATGTCCTGTATAAAGTACAATCTAACATTATTCACGTCAAAATTGTGTTGTGGCAGTAACGTTAAGTATTGTGTTCTCTAACTTCTTTAACTAGACATTTAGGGGTTCTAATCTGACAGCAGGCAAATTGAGTGTGTATACATTCAAATAATATTTTTGAGGCAATATTACACCAAGACGTGGCTCCACATCCATATCAGACACTCCTCCCAACATGTTCTTCTCAGCATACAATGATTCTATAATATTCCATAAAGTGCAACATGACACTCTTAAAGTCAGACATATGTGGTTATGTTACTGTTACATTTTATGGAATTCAGCTGCTATACATACACTGGTGTAATGTTCAAATCAGAACCAGTCTACTGCTGTATGCATGTGGTTGGTGGTACATTACGGTCATTGCATGATCTTTTGAATCACTTTTCATTTCACTACCACTTAGAAGAACTTTAATGAAGCCCCATGCATCCAACACCCCCTTTTCTCACTAGCCACATGATATCCTTCCTGCAGAGGAGTGGAGGATGTCCTCATGTCAAAGATACATGCACACATCATGAAGCAGAATCTTTCAATGAGACTCTGCAAGCCGCCTCTGGACCATTGGATGTATGATTGCTAATTCTGTCATAGGGTGGTGCACATGTCACATATGGAGAGAGGCACTATGTAATGTAATCAAACAAATACACACATATGGACATAGCCTTACTATCTTTTAGCATTTATTTTTATTTATTTTATTTATTTTTTATTTTACATTTGTTGACCGGGCTAGTCTAGCTGGACATGTATCCGTTTTCAGTAGAGGCCCAGGGAGAAAAGCTCCAATACAAGCAATAAACAATAATTCAACACATAAAAACACTAATATGAATAAAAAAGTACAAAGGTAGACTTGTTCATAAACACAAGAAATTACAAAATGCAGACAATTAAAATAGGAAAATAAATTTAAAAGTAATGCATCATGCTGCATTTAGCCTAATAAAAAACAGAGGCAAAAACACAAGATGAAATTGCAAGGGGGAGGAAAACAAATATAAGGTAGAGCCTATTTCTAAAATATAACTCTCAAAAATTGAAAGTGTTATTTAGGAGCTCAGTCAGGGGAGGGGGCTGAAAGTTAGGAGTAAGGAGATGTGATTTCAGTCGGGGTTAGAACAAGGACACAGCCATTGAGTTTTAAGATGTTCTTTGATATGTTTTTTGAAAAGAGAGGTAGAGTCTTGATTAGCTATTTCATGAGGGAGTTGATTCCAGGTTTTACCAATGGAATTAGAAAATAATGAGTCCCCAGCTTTATTGTACAATTTAGTCAGTGATACTAGGAGTTTATTGGCAGAGCGAAGTGTGGCTAGGTTTTTATAAGGTGAAATCAGTTTTGTAAGGCTAGGGGTATCATCAGGGTAGTAAAGAGTCTTATGAATGCTGAGTAATTGTTGATAGAGTAATTGGTTCTTTAGCTCTAACCAATCTAGTTGTTTGAGGTTGAGACAATGGTGAGTTCTGAGGGGAGTAGTAGTAATGAATCTAGCTATACTATTGTAACAGGTCGAGAGTTTGGTAATGTTGGTTTTAGATAAGTTAGTATATATAGCAGAGGCATAGAAAAGGGTGGAGATCAGGTGGGTCTGGGCAATGTTTTTTCTAGTTGCTGGGGTAAGGAAGGGTTTGATTCTGTAGAGAATGCCAATTTTTTTGTTAACAGCTTTAATGGTGGTGTTAATATGGTCATCAAAATTAAGCCGGTTGTCAAAAGTTACACCTAATAGTCGAGTGGTCATATCAGGGGTAATACTGGTAGCATTATTAGAGGAGATAGAGAAGAATGGTGTGGGAGATTTGTGAGTAGGAGTAAAGAGAAGAAGTTTTGTTTTTTTGGGGTTAAGGAGGAGGCAGTGTTGCATAAACCATTTTTCTACATTTTGGAAAACTGGGTGAGGGACTGGAGGGAGGCAACATTTTTAGCAGTGCAGATTAAAGTTGAGTCATCAGCATATTGAATGCAGGTGGCTTGTGGTATATTCCAGTGTAGGTCATTGATAAATAATGAAAAAAGGAGGGGACCTAAGATTGAGCCTTGTGGAGCCCCAATATTTACTGGGAGTAAGGAAGATAGATTGATTGATGAAAAAATCATTTATTTAAATAAGTGTGAAATGTTAAGGGGAATACACAACTAAGCACAGAGCTGTTTGTGGATGCCACCAGCCATACTCCACAAGAGAAAATAGACAATCTGCTAGCTGACAGATAGGTTGATTTAGATATTGGGAGTTTGGTTTAAATAGTATAATAATGGATAGGATGTTATATGATGTTGGGTGTTAGCTTAGTAATGTCCTATGACCCTACGAACATTTCATACGTCAGTGTTGCTGTCATTTACATGTGATATGTTGAGGTGTGGATGTACAGTAGGCCTACAAGAGGGTATTACAAGCTGTGATGTAAGGTAATGTATTGATTGCTGCTGCTGCCATTTCATTACACTTCCTTCCATAACAGCTGTATACCTCCTGAGAACTGTTAATGTGGGATGATACTATGTATATTATTGGCTTAATAAGGCATGTGTTCTTTTAGTGTTTGTGTAATGGATTAGATCAACATTCTACGCAGTTCTCATTCAACCATCACAGTGACATGTACAGTATGGCACAGGTCTGCATATATCTACCTACCATCATTAAATGTTCTGTGGCATACATCGGTATAAATTCATTCTGATTACATGGGCACATAAATCTTGTTTCATTCACATGTGGTAATACTGTGATATACACAAAAATACCACATTTTTTTCCAATTTAAACCATATGAAATTCACTGTATGTGCAATCGTGTTGCTATTCCCAAGGATTATTGAGGTGGTCAGCAGCACCACTGTGTGACTCCCAGCATTTGTGTCAGTAAATATTATGCATGAGTCACAACCAACTCATTTGTAATGTGTCCTTATATGGTATCAGGCCTCTCAAACACAGCTTTTCAATAAAAATTGTCAAATGTTGTGCAATTGATGTAATTATGTGACATTGGCACAGTTATATGACTGTGTGAACACTACCACTGTGTGGCATGCAATGCATAACCAAGGTTGCATTTGGGGTGGGAGATTGGTACAATGGTTAAGGTGTTTACCTTATAATCACAAGGTGCAACGTTTGATTCCCACATGGGTTGATTGGCTTGGCTTAAAATGGCCCATGAGGGCAGTTAGCCTAGTACAAATCTATGAAAAAATCATTTATTTAAATAAGTGTGAAATGTTAAGGGGAATACACAACTAAGCACAGAGCTGTTTGTGGATGCCACCAGCCATACTCCACAGGAGAAAATAGACAATCTGCTAGCTGACAGTTTGCCTCACACTTCGCCCCCATTGACACTGACCATCTGCCAAAGCATACATGCAAACATTACTCAATTTATTTTGTCAGAAGAACAGCTCATTTGTGTGCTCTCTAAGGCTAAAAACACAGATTCAGTGGGGCCTGAAAATACTCCATGTTGCCTATACAATGACTTGAAACCTGACCTAGCAGACGCAATTGGATTCCTACTTAAACATGGCCTCCAGATAGCCTATGTTCTTGCAGAAGGGTGTACAGCAACAGTCATCGGTCTGAACAAGGGGGGACAATCACCTGATGCAGAGATACATAATCCTGATTCTCTTCATCTGTGAGGCAGACCAATGACTCATCGAGGACCTTATCAAAAAGGATACAGGTAATCTCCTAACTGTGTACCAAATCCATGATTGGTTTGTTAAGGCTACGCCATGTCTGTTAAATCTGTTTTATGTCTTCAAGAAGGTCACCAAGGGCATGCATTAGGAAAAGTTTGACATCCTGCATAACTTGACCTGGTCAAGGCATTTGGAACAAATCCACACTCAGGTATTACAGAGTAACTGTCTCAAGTGGGTAGACAAATGTATCACATGCAGAAGACATAATGTCAAAGTGTATGAAGGGACCTCTAGCTAGACTCCAGTGACCAGGTCCATAACTCAGGGTTCTGTATTAGGCCCTTTCCTATTCCGTATTGAAATCTCATAAGTCAAGACAAATATACATATCCTTTATCTAACCAGTTTTGTGGATGACTACAAATTGGGGACAATCATTGAATCCAAGAATGCTATTGATATACTTCAGAAAGCATTAACACACAGAAAGGATTGTTGCCAGAGCTATGGAAACACAGTAGATGAGCAAAACTCATATTTAGATTCTTTATGAAAGCACATACACAAGCTAATTACAATAGCACAGCCCCATGAACAGACCACATGGTACTTGATCTGCATACTCAGGTAGAGTTCACAAATTCACAGGTTCATAGAAGGTTACTAGGCTAACGGCCATAGAGGCCTTACAAGCCTAGCCATAGTTATCCAGAGTTGCCCCAATTGTCAGTGGTTAGGTGAGTGACGTTCACAGAGATAAGGATGAATGGTAGTTAATATAAACTTCCTTTGTCTAACAGGGTCATGGGCACCACCCCAGGAGTGAATTTGCAGTCACCCATCCATTGATCTAGGTTGTGTTTGAACAGCGGCAGGGAAAGGCTCTGTTTCATGTGAACTGGAAGCTTGTTCCAGAGAAGTGGCTGTCCCGGGGAGATGTTTCTATCTCTCCTGCATGACCTGTTTATGTCAGAGGTTAGGTTAAGAGACATGGAGTAAGTGACCCTCATACAGTTTGCATATGCCCACAGTAGTGACAAATCCCTTGTATGTAACACAGCCCCTGAGTATGGGCAGGCCATTCACATCAAAGGACATTATAGTCGCATTGTTCTCAGCCCTCATCACACCAATAATTGAGTACAATGCACCGTTTTGCATGTACATCACCACACATCTTCCAGGGATGATATAGTGAATTGTATCACTTTTGCTGCAGTGAACTCCCATACATTCTATTGGCCATACATAAGTATTCTTTGAGATGCATAACCAATAGGAGTTCACAGAGCAGATTTACCTTCAGGGTGATATACATTATGTATGTGTGATACATGCTCCTGTGATGCACACAGTAAATACACAGCTCATTGAAAACATTGATGGCATGGGTTACATTCTTGCAAGTGTGGATTGTGGTATATATAGATATATATATATATATATATATATATATATATATATATATATATATATATATATATATATATATGTCATGCAAACTTCTCAGCTAGCCAGGATTGCTCATAACTTAAACTGTAGGTGTAACAGTGTCCCTCTTAACACGTCCAAAAACTGGTCATTTCTGAGGAAGGTGACCTTGATTCCCCTTACAGATTTCTGACAAATCATTTCACTTGTACAATGTGTTCATGCAGAACATATATAATAACTCAATCAAATGTTTTAAGTCAATGACACAGATTGATGGTGGTATTAGTCTGATATTGTCCATGATTGTGCGTGCTTCTGTCTACTGTTGTCCATGAGCCTGTTGCTATGTGTCTCAGTTGGTTGATCCCTATGATGACATTACATTCATATTGAAGCAACTCATTTTTCACATCTTCACATTATGTGTATAACCCCTATTGTATACACCGCCCTTGAAAAATGTCCTCTTCAGTGATCACATCAGGGTGCTTATATCAAAACGAATCATCTCCACTGATATGTGACCTTCTTTGGCAGTCACATAATATACAATATCTGTGTGATGAAATGAATATACCCACACAGGAGGTGTAATCAGCAGTATGTACTATTCATGCTACAACTGCCTTGTCTTTGGGATGTACGTACATTGACATGCCCTTATCTGGTGTACAGTACCATGTTTCACTTATCCACTTCCCCTTTCTTCATTCTTATCATATGTGTATGTGGCCCTTTTCAATGTACACACTTCCTTGGACTAGTTTATTTGTAATACAGTCTATGTACTCTTGATGATCACCACCAAATCTTTATTTTAGTATACCTGAAACATGTCTGTACTGCATTTTGCACTAACTACACTTTCCTATAACATGTTACAGCTGTATTCATTACGTTAAATTAATCCCTCAAAATCATTGTGGCTGTGTGTGCAATCTCACAGAACAAGCTTGCTCTTAAGTAAACTTGCCTGTTTGCCTGAATGTGTTTGTGCTGGTTTATACCATTTTCTGTCTGGCAACACTGTTGCTGGCCAATAAACTGCACTTGTATCCATGTAAGTGCGGTGCACAGCATGCGTATGCAATTAGCACTGCTGCTCATCACTCATGTAAACTCCATGTAGGCTACACATTAAGCCTACATGGAGTTTATTGAATCCCTGGGAATGTTTAAACACTGAACTGTACAAAAAAGCAGGTGACTTTAACAGATACTGAAAACAAACAAAAAAAATCACGAATGTGTAATGATCAAAAAATAAAAACAAACACTTTACTTTTGATTGAATAAAAGCTCTAATAAAACCATACAGCACCCACTGACATACTTTAAATACTGATACCATTAGGGAAGGGGTTCTTATCTACTGTACTGTGTAGGATTGAGGTTAGGTGTAGTGGAAGGGTTACAGCTGGTATGCACAGAGGTATAGCTGGCTTAACCAGCTCCCAGGGCCGATACCACAAGCCAACACCCTACCCCATGTAGCTCTTCAAATGAAGAACAAAAGAAAGTTCACTAGAATAACCTGATAGCATTGTAGCCATCTGATTATTAGAGTTTCATCCAGCCCCTCCCCCCGTTAGCTCTTCCATTGAAGAACAAAAAAAAAGTTCACTGTAATAACCCAATCGCTACAAATGTCTGTGATTTCATCTTTATATCTGCATGTCGTCTCTTTGGACAATAAGATATTTGACTCTTATGATGACCCAATGTAGTTGTTTTGGCATAAGATTTCTGGCCAATGTTCATCTAGTGCTGGCCTGATTCATTTCCCTTCCTTTAGTTAAACTAGGTTTCTAAAATATATGTCACAGTATTGCATCTGTTTTAGCTACCTTTTTTCTGAGTTCTCCTGAAGCTTGTACTCACCTTTCAGGTTCCAAAGACTGCAAGACATTTTTAGTTTAATTATCTTCCTTCTTCCCATCAGTAAATACAAAAGAGTAACAACCACAGTTTGAAAAATCATATTTTACTAGTGCATGGGTGACAGAACCATACAGCCAGGGGAGGGGGGAGGCCCCCCCCCCACACACACACACTTTTACAGCTGCAAGACTTGGGAAAAATTAATGAAGTGGAGTTTTCACGCTAATGTGGATTTGCATGTGGAGGTTAAACTAACTAAACTAGCTGTTCTTGTTCTCTTGTTGCTCTGTGTTACAAGAGTCATGCTGCTTGTGTGTGTGTGTGTGTGTGTGTGTGTGTGTGTGTGTGTGTGTGTGTGTGTGTGTGTGTGTGTGTGTGTGTGTGTGTGTGTGTGTGTGTGTTTAGGTATACCTGGTGGTAAGTGTTACTCAGGCTCAAACAAGAGCCTGAATTCTCTACCCATGCCACCACTTGTGATTCAGGGAATTGAATCCATATCTTTCAACTGTCCAGATTTTCACAGAATATTTGGCTCATACTTTTGGTCTGCTCCTCTTAAAATTTGTGTTTTTTGGCAAATCAGTGAAAATTGAATTCACCAAATAATTATAGCTCTTTAAATTTCAGTCTTCCTATCTTTCAGGAAACATATAGTAACACAAAACACTTTATTTTAGCAACTCTCTAAGATTATACAAACAATATTTAAAATGTCTCCCAAATTTTGGCTTTTTCCAGATTTCTTCTGCTGCAAAGTTAAGAGATTTAGTTGAGTGTCAAGTGGATTTTATAAGGAGCTGACAGCCTCAGGGAAAGAGAAGTGTTGTGTTACTTATATTAAGTTGCTTGCATCGTTAGTAGCACAGCAGCTAATATATTTGCTCTTGATGCAGAAGGTTGTGGGTTCTACTCCCACAGTATATAGATGGATTGCTGATACTGTATTGTGTTGTACCTTAAAGGGAGTGGATGCTGCTGTCCTATGAATGTCTTCCTTTGGAGGAGTTACCTAGTAACTATGATGCTGTTATCGGTTTGCCATCCATTCCCCATTGCACAATTACTAGCTTATCATTTTTTTTAACGTAGCATTGGCAATTTATTCTTCAAGGGCAACAGGCACTTTATTTGTAGATGAAACAATGAAATATAAAGTTGTTTGCTAGCAGCAACCTCTTCATTAGTTACAGATCCCTTTAATGTGGAAGTATTTAGATGACTTACTTCTGCAGAGATTTTGCATATTTATTGATATTGGTAGATTGTAAAGATAGAAGTTTGAGTGGCCTTTTATGTTTGAAATTTTCTGAAATGGGTAGTTTTGTCATTATTGCTTCATACATTTTGTTTCGTTGCTTACTACTAGAAGACTGTTCCAAACTACAAATTTAAAACACATTCTAACAAGTGGTGCTGTGTTATGCAAGGAATATAATTTAATACAATCAGGAAGGTGAATCAAAGAATGCATACATGTATGCCTGCTCACAGGATGCAGGAGATCAAAATAGGGGAAGAGACCAGTCATCAATGGAGTCTCCCAGGGTTCGGTGCTGAGACTTTTTCTGTTTGGCATATATATCTCAAAATTAAAAGGAAATACCAAAGGGCTTTGGCCGACTAAGTTTGAGATGACTGCAAGCTAGGAGCAGTTACTGAATTCACAAATGACTTAACCATCATGCAGGGAGATTTGTCCCAAACAATAACTGGTGCCAGAATTATCAACTGAAACCGAACTCCAAGAAATACATTATCATATCCTTTGGGAAGTCATCTACTCCAGGGACTGCCAAATTGACAATGCCCCCTGAGAACTGACCCAGTTGTTTGACATTTGGGAACTTGTGTGTGCAATGACCTAACTTTTGACCCACATGTGCCTAGAGTCATAAGAAAGTCTTTCTACATTGCACAGCTTATAACCAAATTGAGTGTGACTAGAGCTAGAAATGTTATTGTCCCCCTTTACAAAGCCCTCATTAGGTCAATTATTTTGTCGAATGCCCACTTTGGTATGTATCTGTCTAGACCCATGCAACAATTGGAACACTCAGTGATATCTTACTAAAAGGATATAAGTCCTAAACAATAGGTCTTTCATGGACCACCTCAAAGATTTATCACTATTCTCAGTATCCTACAGAGTGCTTAGAGGTGACATGTCTGTCATACAAGGCATACTCCGACCTAATACAAATGGAACCACTGAACATCAGCAAGTCAAATGGCATCAGCAATACTCAGTCCAGGTATCTAAACTGAATGTTGTGGAGAGATGGATATATATCACAGAAGCTACCACTGTTGCAGAACAGACTATCCATTCAAGTAAAACAAAGCTCATCCCTGTCCATACTCAAATGCAACTTGGATCTAAGGATGGGTAACAGAAAATGTACTTCAGGATTGCCTCTCATGCCACTAATGGATAGAGGCAGTTCCTAAATGCTGCATCCCTTACATGGGACCCCTCAAATTATCTATAGTATGACCACATTTATTCTCACTAGGGCTAATATACAGTTATCAGCCATGGGATTGGTAAGACCAATCAGGAAATGTTAATTCAAGCACCAAAAGGGAAACTGGATAAGCTTAAAATGTCCTCCAAGTGAACGTATGTTGTGGTAGTAAATAGTTTTAAAAAATTATTTTTTTTAGATCACTAAGTGCCCCCCCCCCACCCCCCAGTCTTCAACAGCTTCCAGGGCCTCTGTACCAGTGCAAAATGAAAAGAAGGGCCATGTTATCTGAAGCTTCATTATTTTGTCTGTATTTTTATTGACTGTATTATTCTTTTCACTATCCCAATTTCACATACCTGGAACTTGAGGAGCTACATTAACACTTATAGTCTTTAGAATTCCTGATTTAGAAATTGTAGACCATTACTTTTTTGTGCTTGGTAGTCCATATCTCGCAAATATTAATCTGAGTTCACTTATTATAGTAGAAGCTACTGACTCTTTCCATTGCGCAACTTCTGGATACTTTGAAGAGAAATCAACACATATCAGAAGCTGGCATGCTGAAACAAATGGATGCCTACTTTTATCTGGGATGAAGTTGGAGTTTCATAAGGTATGAGTTACTCTGTAAAGTTCTGATTTCCATGCATCCAACAGCTGCTTTGCACTATCCGTTCTATATTCTCTATCATGTTAGGACAATACAGGAACCCTATAGATCATTTCCTCTACAGTATGATCTTTCCAAATAAAACTTATGAATTTTCAAGAGCATTTGGTTCCTCATTTGTAACAGACATAATGAACCTGATTCAAAAGCGTGTTCTTTGTGTAAGTGACTTACTCCAGTGTAAGCCTGATTTATAAAGAGGCCTTACACCGGAGCTGGTCAGTTACACTGAGAGTAAGTCTTTTGGAATTTGGACTCATACTTTACCATTTAAACTGCAAACCTTAAATGCATATTTCCTCTCAGAAGGTACAGTGTGGGGGAATTAATGAGTGCAAGTGCCTCACACTCTCTGGCTATCCTGACTCTATAGCTTCTCTTAACATCTGCATTTCTGTATATTCCCTGGTACATTCCTTCAACTCTTGTAGTTCCTGAGACATCTGTGGAGTCTGTGTTACAGTCCACAGAAATCCCAGATCTTCTTCCAACAAATCTTCTTTACTTTCATACAGATAAACCTTAATTAACATATTAGTAGTGTACATAAGTCTTTGAGGTCAAGTACTTTTTTTCTGCATTATATTTCATGATGCAGCAACATTTCTTGCAATTGTGCAAGTGATTTGTACAACAATTCTCTAAAATGCTTGATCTTTTCTAGTTTAGTATCCATCCCACAGACCTAGAATTTCTGAAAAAAACAAAGACAATGGCCAGCCATTCATTTTCAATATCTGCATAACTGGTTTGTGCAACTACAAATCTTTTGAAACAAAAGTAGGTCTGCCCTCAAGAACAGAAATCTGGTTTAAGGCCTCAGAGACTACCCCAGCCTTGCAAAGCTACAATGTCTTCCACACATTCAGACCACAAAACAAATGTGTGAGAAAAAAAGGAGGCGGTGTTTCTATCTATATTACAGATAAATTAATCTCACGACTAGTTAGACAGGACAACTCCATGGAGTTACTCGAAGTTCAGATTACTGTGCATAAGACCCCCGTTTAAGTCATAGCTAGTTATATATCTCCATCCATGGATCATGATGTGCACAAGGCCTACTTGACCAAACTGGAGTCAATCCAAATATTGCTAAACATTCTGGTCATGGAGATTTTAATTATCCCACCACCAAATGGGAAACCTATTCTAGCCCTAACTCACTAGCGCAAAAGTTCCTTGACTTTGTTAATTCAAATGCTCTGGAACAAATTGTTCAAACCCCAACAAGAGAAACAAACATACTAGATATGGGCCTCAGTAACATGACAAACAGAAGTACCACTGCAACTGTAGGACCTTCATTACTTAAATTGGACCACAAATCAGTCACCTTCAAACTGGCACTAACACCAGAACTCACAAAGGGTGACGTCAGACTAAAAAACTTCACCAAGGCAAACTATACCCTCCTAGAGGAAGGTATAAATGCATTCCAGACCACAACCCAATCTGGAAGTGCTAACTACACCAAAGCTTACACTAAAGCCCTCTAAAACCACTTGTATAAGTGTATAGACTCAGCTCTTCGAGAGAGAGAATCAAAGCTAGAGCCCCAAGTAAACTCTGGTGGACATCCAGGATCAACAAACTTTACAACAAACGCAAAAAGTTCCTATCTAAGAAAACTAAGGGGAGGCCTCAGCAATGGAATAGCACCCTCCTCAGCCTCAACAGGCAAATAAGACAACATGTAAAATCCTCTAAGGGGAACTTTTAGAAAATATTAGCAATCACAACCAAGGATAACCATAAGGCCTTTTGCAGCTATGTACACAGCTTAAAATGTAGGACTCAAGCATGTGTCGAACTACACACACTGATCCCTCAGATATAGCAAAGCTGTTGGCTGACAGATTTGGTGAAAATTTCACTCCCTTATCCCCCTCCAGACTTATCACAAACCTTGACCCCAACTTGCCCCCACCCTACATATCTGAAGGGGTTCACTACATAAGAGCGAAAACCCATAATAACGATGCCCATAATCCCAAGACCAGATACCCAAAAGACGAGAAGACCGAAAGACCAGAAGAGTGAAATTTTAAATCCCGAACACTACACTAAACATACACCACACACATGCACATACACACACCTTCACCCAAAATACAAACACACAAACCTACACTACATACAAGCAGGAGGGCAAGCCCCCATGCACCCACCATGTGGGGGTCTGTGTCCCCCACACTCCCCTACTAAAATATTCTAACTCCAAGGTCACACTACACAGACAAACACATGAAAACACCACCACACACCTACATTCCCCTCGCACACACAAATCGCAGTCACAACACACACTTACCCACACACACACACACACACACACACACACACACTAAAGCCCCTAGCCAACACACTCAAACATAGATACTTACCTGACCTTCCACCTATCCATTCACACACTGCAACATCAGAAGCACTACTTCAACATCTCCAAACTTCGGGATTTTGAAATTCACGCTTTTGATCTTTTGGTGTTTAGGGGTTTCAGCTATATGATCTCGAGATTTTGAAATTCGATATTTCAAAATTTTGAGATTATGTAGTGAACTCATCTGAAAACCATGTCATTAAAGCCTTGTCTAAGGCAAAAAAAACACAGCCTCTATGGGACCAGATGGCATCCCAGTCTGTCTTCTAAACAAACTAAAACATGAACAAGCATCACCATTACCCTATTCAATCACAGCCTAACCATAGGCTATGCTCCAGTGGAATGGAGAACAACAGTTATTCCACTCCACAAAGGTGACTTAGCAACAGACCCAGGGAATTATGGACCCATAAGTCTGACCAGCCTCATCTGTAAGGCCATGGAACGTATCATCATGGACTTCATAAATAAAGACATAGGCAACCTCCAAACCCTGGATCTAACCCAATCTGGCTTTGTCAGAGCCTGCCTGTTAAACCTGGTGGATTTCTTTGAAAATGTGATCAGGGCCATTGACAAGGGCAAATCTGTGTGCACAGCATGCCTCGACTTGGCCAAGGCCTTCGACACAATTGCACACCCCCATTGTTATAAGATGTTGCCAACTGACTCACAAACCAGTCATACACTATCAAAGTAGGTGATTCCACTTCATGCAGCAGACCTGTTACCAGTGGGGTACCAAACCATAAGATTTCTGGCTAATGTTCATCTAGTGCTGGCCTGATTCATTTCCCTTCCTTTAGTTAAACTAGGTTTCTAAATTATATGTCACAATATTGCATCTGTTTTAGCTACCTTTTTTCTGAGTTCTCCTGAAGCTTGTACTCACCTTTCAGGTTCCAAAGACTACTCTTTGGCATATACTTCACAGAGGTTCAGGCCAAAACTAAGGGGCTGTGGCTGAACAAGTTTGTGGCCACCTGCAAACTGGATGCAATTATCAAATCCACAAATACTTCAAGAGGATCTTACACAGATCAATGACTGGTGTCTTAGTCACGGTCTCAAACTAAATGCAAAGAAAGGCATCCTCATTCTCTTTAGTAAAAATAATGTCCCTTCACATTATCAAATTAACAATACTACCCTATGTACCTACGAAGTGGTAAGGGATCTGGGATCACAAGTAAACTACAGCTTTAACTTTGACCACCACGTGTCTACTGCAGTAAGGAAGACCTTCTACCTAACACACTTGCTTAGCAAAGGCATTACCTCTAGAACAAAGGAGGTTATAACCCCTGTATACCCATCAGAAATCAGGCCCATAATTCAGTAAAACACCTCTTTGGGCATGTACCGCATAAAGCACCTGCTGCAATTGGAGAGACCTCAGAGGTTTCTAACAAATAAGGTCAAGGGACTCCAGCACATGGCCTGTCAATATTCTCAGTACTGTATAGACTTCTTAAGGGAGACTTATGCCTGGCTTACAGAGCAGTCTCCATCCCAAACCTATTGAATTTGCTGCACATCCGTAAATCAAATGGGACTACAGCTACCCATTCCAGGGACGTAAATATGGACAGCAACTTGAACAGGATGTGCTGGAGGGACACATTTGTCTCCCAGCAACTACCATGGCTTTGGAATTTGCTGCCAATTCATGTGAAGCAGAGCACCTCTATGACACTGTTCAAAAGGAACCTGGACGAGCGGATGGGACACCAAAAATTCATATTGGAGATAGCACCCACAACCCTCCTGGACATGGGCAATCATTACTAAATGCAGTTCTGGGTATTGACTGCAGCATCTATGGTATTACGTTGGCATGAAATGGCTAGGCTTGAAATGACCTCTGGGTCAATAGCCTAATAACATTATATGATCCTATGATCCTAGGTAAGGTTTCTTAGCCCTTTCTGGTGTACACCCACTTGAATCATAGCAAGTAATCTAGCATCAAATTATATAAGGGTAGCTATAATAATTACAATTTTCTTTAGTTGATAAAAACTTTTAGTCTGTCCCTCTGTCCAACTCCAGACTGTAGCTGATGAACAGTTATGTCTCATAAACAAGATGAACTCATACATCTCAATATCTTAGCACAGGAGGTAAGGACAAAGGTTAATATAATGGGGGTGGCAAAGGCCCAAAAATAAGACAGATTACAAATATTACTCTAATAAACTTCCTGAGTTTCTAGACTAACAGGTTTTGTATTAGCATGCATTTTCTGAAAGGTATGAAGTCTGGAACACAAATATATGTTATTATTTAGTGACTTCAGCCCTCAATGGTTTACCAGAAATCAAAAAAATGTATAAGAAACAGCCAAAAATATTAGTCAGCAATCAACTCAGCCAATAATCAGAGGTCAGAATTGAACTCTGTACCTTACTTCTGGTAGCTTAACAATTTGATCATTCTGCTACCATCTCTCCTTATAGCCCATTAGCAACAAGAAGCTAACCCCATTGGTCATAAAGACACATGTATTGTTCCCACAAAATCTATATATTTCTTTGTATTTTTTCTAAAGATCCCACCTCCATTTATCTCCTTTACAATATTCAGCACTTCAGTTACAGTTGGATTAGATTCTGACATGCCATTCTCTCATTTTGTTTTATTTAGAGTCAGACTTTATGGCTTTAGTCTGTGCAGTAGAGCTTAATCAATATGTCACAGTTTTGCTTCTAGAGTCCCACAATGAAAAGCCATCAGTTTTGTTTACATCTCCTTCCAGGCCTTCAGTTATACTGGCTAAATCTCTGTGAATTACTTTTGCAGCTAATTAAATGTACAGTGCAGTGGTGCAGCGGTAACATTGTCACTTCACAGCAAGAGGTTCTCCCATTCAATTCTCGGATTGGGTGACTTCTGTGTGGAGTCTGCATGTCCTCCCTGCATTTGTGTGGGTTTCCTCTGGGTGCTCTGGTTTCCTCCCGCATTACAAAGACATATGTCTAGAGCATTTCTCCCTGGGTCTCCACTGAAAATTGACTTCATTCCAAGTTGGAATTTCCCAGTTAACAAATGTTTAATAAATAAAAAAACAAAGAGTAATCCCAGTAATATGTTTCTCGTATTTTCCCAATGGTGTATTTATGGGATACAATGTTGAACTTACTTCATCTTGTTTAATTTGCCAAAATAATTTGTTGGCATCAGGCACTATTGTCATTAGAGGATAACATTCTCATGAAATCCTTTTCTTAACTTTTATGTTGATCTATGCAGACGACAATTTTCTATTGCTTCACAGCAGTTACCATGCTCTTAACTAATTTTGTAGGTTTAATCTGCTTAACAATCATAGCATTGCCATAAATTCAAGCTTTAGCATTGTCTTTTCTCTTAGAATTGTTCCATTATTGTACGGTTGATATATCACTGATGCAGACTCTGATGTTATTTCTTCAAGCAAATTAAAACTTCAGACAAATTAAAATGGTTTGCAAGAACATCATTCACTTTTAAATTACCTGTATCTTGTGCTTCTGTGTGCAGTGATGATGACTGAACACATATATTTTGTACTATATTATTTCTCTTTCCACCTTTTGTCTAAAAACACTTTTTGAGGATTTTCTAATTGCAAGTAATTCTGTACATTCCTAGCATTGCACTGCACTCATGCACAATGGCTTTCTACTTGAGTACTATGGCCACCTTACTGCAGTGCTTGCTTGATTTAGTTTTCACTCCATTCATCACTTTCTGTTCAAAGTGAGTTTAATTTGCATCATTATCTGCATGTACTGTTTGAATAGCTTGAATTATGTGCACAGACGCATTGTATCTTTATTTCAGCTAGCTGTAAATGGGACAGGCTGTATGCTGCTTTATTTTTTATAAATACGTTACAGATAGCTTTGAAACATAAGTTTTAGTTTGTACCCTGAATAAAACAACAGTACACATGTAGATCCATTTTCCTTGCATTTTTAAACACCTTTATTAAATTCTTTATTAAATTATCACATAGATACACCTACCTTAATAGAAAAGAATACAAGCCAGATTACCATTTTTTTTATTTTCATGCATTTTATATATATATATATATATATATATATATATATATATATATATATATATATATACACACACACATATATAAGCTCTACAGAATCCTAAAAGCCCAAAACTCTGAAGAACAAAATCCTGAAAGTTCAAAATACTGAAAACTGAAAATCCTGAAAACACACAAGATACCAACACTCAGTATATTCCAGCATAAGTACATACAGAAACATATTACCCTTCAGCTATATGCAGGGGAAAAGGCCCCCTGCACCCCCCCATGTGGGGGCAAGCCCCCAACACCTCCTGCTACCTAAATATATCAACTCCAAGATTGTACTTCACTACACTAAGTGCAAGATTTTGGGCTTTCAGGATTCTGTAGCACTCCTACATATTTATATATATATATATATATATATATATATATATATATATATATATATATATTTATATATATATATATATATATATATATATATATATATGTGTGTGTGTGTGTGTGTGTGTGTGAGTGTGTGTGAGTGTGTGTGTCTGTGTGTTTTTCTTTTTTTAGCAATTACATTGCATAAATTGCTCAGTTCCTGCTTTCTCTTAACCTCACTTCTCCTCCTCCTGAATATTATTCTGCATGTATTATTCTTACAGAATCTATTTATTTCTATGTATGTTTTTCTAAAGATCCCACCTCCATTTCTTGTATCTCCTTTACAATATTCAGCACTTCAATTACAGTTGGATCAGATTATGATTTCCATTTTCTAGAAATTGCTTTTATGGTAGCCAATATCATTAAACTTGGTAAGGCTTTACAATGTCTGGCCAATTCAGATCCTGTGTCCCAGCTCAAAAGAATCATTTCCTTAGCTACAGCCATTTGTTCTCCAACAGTTCTGATAGAGTACTCTGTAGGGTAAATTGTAAAATCTGCCAAGTCATTACATTCCCAAGAACATGTTCTCAGATACTTCTGTCTTTCTCTTTCCGGTCACACTACCAGCATTTGGTGTCTACCTGAGGAAAAATTATCTGAAGTCTTCTTTAGGTATAAATATACATTTCTAATGTCAAACGTCTGACTGTAGACTCTCATATTATGATACACTTTGCTCTTTTGTGTAGTTTAAATACATCAGGTTTATCATTTTATGTACAATTTTCTGATCCAATTTACTTAACAGTCATATTGTCAGATACGCTTTTGTTTCACAATCTATGTTTCTACTTGTTCTTTCAAAGTCATTTGCATAGTGCTCACAAGCAATTTGGTGTTTACATATAATGTTTCTGACCAGACTTCCGTCTCTGCTATATTTTCAGGGATAAAATTACTTCACAATTCTTGTTTCTAACTTTTCCTTTTAAAGTATTAACAGAAATCAATGCTCAGAAACATTTTGGTGTTTATATCATTGTCTGTCTCTAGAATATGATTTTTTTTTGGTTTGTAACTTTTTTATTAAACGTCTTGCATACTGGCAAGCTGCACCACATGTCTTATAATCTTGATTTATTTTACTTGCCTTACCTTTTGTCATATTTACAGCTATGACGGCATTCACTGTAGTGATTTGTTGCTTATTTGTTACTATATGTCATCCTGGGCAACATGGATGTTTAGTCCCACTGATTTTTTTAAAAAAAATGTATTCTTATATATTTTTCTAAACTTTGTTTCCTTCTTATTTGCAGTTCTGTGGCAGTGTTGCATAACTCATGCTGTTAGGGGTTTTAACTATACATTCAGTATGACAAACACCTATGATAGTGTTGCATAACTCATGCTGTTAGGGGTTTTAACTACACATTCAGTATGACAAACGCCTATGATAGTGTTGCATAACTCATGCTGTTAAGGGTTTTAACTACACATTCAGTATGACAAACGCCTATGATAGTGTTGCATAACTCATGCTGTTAGGGGTTTTAACTACACATTCAGTATGACAAACACCTATGATAGTGTTGCATAACTCATGCTGTTAGGGGTTTTAACTACACATTCAGTATGACAAACACCTATGATAGTGTTGCATAACTCATGCTGTTAGGGGTTTTAACTACACATTCAGTATGACAAACACCTATGATAGTGTTGCATAACTCATGCTGTTAGGGTTTTAACTACACATTCAGTATGACAAACACCTATGATAGTGTTGCATAACTCATGCTGTTAGGGTTTTAACTACACATTCAGTATGACAAACACCTATGATAGTGTTGCATAACTCATGCTGTTAGGGGTTTTAACTACACATTCAGTATGACAAACACCTATGATAGTGTTGCATAACTCATGCTGTTAGGGGTTTTAACTACACATTCAGTATGACAAACACCTATGATAGTGTTGCATTACTCATGCTGTTAGGGGTTTTAACTACACATTCAGTATGACAAACACCTATGATAGTGTTGCATAACTCATGCTGTTAGGGGTTTTAACTACACATTCAGTATGACAAACACCTATGATAGTGTTGCATAACTCATGCTGTTAGGGGTTTTAACTACACATTCAGTATGACAAACGCCTATGATTTTTTCCTGTATTAAGATTTCTTATCTTATTGTCATTATTTTTCACACAGTTATATCAGATTATGAGTCACGTAGCTCTCAAATTCAGTCATTCTAATTATGCCCCACGAGTTACATATTGATCTATCTTGTGGTCCTTGGTTTCTGGTAAAACAAATGTCGGACATAAACTAAACATCACATCGGATCAAAGTTAACCTGGAATGCGCTTTCAGAAATTCCAGACTGCATTTTCCTCCTCACTTGGAGCTCTTTGGATACAGGAATTCTAATTTTGGTTACCCTGCAGTCATAGAAAAATTGATGGCTGTGGCATTGCCATCTTTGGGTAAAAATCAAAGATACTCTTCCTGAAAATAAGTTTTGAGCTGTAGATGTATGGCTCAATGAAAATATAGATTTACTACCGTTTGCAGGTGAGGAGATTATTGCAGTCAAGTGGATTTCATGAGGCACTTTGTGAGTAAAAAAAGGCAAATAGAGCTTGTCTGGCAAGTTACTGTTCTAATATTCTTAATAGTAAAAGCCAAGACTTGCAAACTGGAGTACTCATTGAAAAAAAACTAAGGAACTGTGTGTGCACAGGTAAAAATAAAATAAAAGACCAATTGCCATGTGACTGCCATTCTAAAACCAAATTATGCCTTATAGACTTGCACTCTGAAATACTGACAGACTTTAGTGGATTAAGACACTAATGCGGGGATGAGACCTTTTGATACCATATTATATCTTTCAGACTCGGGGATGAAATCCTAAGAGATGTTAATGGTTTACATACCAATGTAGACATGAAACCTTAGAATAAAAGTAACACATATATAAAAATGTTTCTACTTAAAAGGTTTACTCACAAATTACAAGATTTTCCTGGTTTCAAGACTTACATTCCATATAACAGCACTTTCTTAAAGGTATACTGCAATTGCTACCTGCTCTTTTGCCCACATCAAGCAGCCTACATGTCTCTTTTCAGCACTCTTGACACCACATATCCACTAATAGAACATTGTCATTATTGGGGGTATTTGTGCAACGTGCTACGAACACCAGGTTCTGTTACATGTCATAAAACCTTAAATAGTGTTAATAGAAACCCCTGTCCTCTCACTCTGACATAGATCAACATATAAATACCAGTACTATAAGCCCAGTCATTAATGGGTCATGCAGGAGATGGAGACCTCTGGGGTGTAGGAAGTAAAGGCAAGATAACAGGAGTTATGTCATGAGTAGTATGTTTGAGTTATACAAACTCATTTGCTTTATGATTTTTTCTAAAACTCATGAATCAGTGGCAGATGTTTAGATATTCACTCAGTCTCGCAAACCACTCGGATAAGGCATACTGTCGATTCTTAAAATGAAAGAGCATAAGGGGCATAATAATCATAGGTATACTTTAGACAGGACCAGAAACAGTCTTATAACTGATTGATTAAAGTTAATGTTTGGTAAAAATACAATGCGATGCTCTTCTGTTTGTTTTTCCAGCTTGCATGATGGAATACTTTAGTATGTCTATCCCACTTTTAGTAATCCTCTTTCTCTTGATCCATGTGGCTTTCTAAATTCACCTTTTGACTACTCTCTCATTCCTAATTGCATTATGTTATCTGAAGATAGTCTTAACATGACAATGTACTCCTCTTGTGCCATATAATTTTATTTTTAGAAAGACTGACATTTATTGTTTGCCATTCCCTTCTCCTTGTTTGTTTGAATAGTCTTCTGTGCTCCTTTTAGCTATATTCATCTTATCTAGTGTTCTTTCTGACCAACCCTTTATATGTTGCTAGCTCGTTTTCCCCAATCTTAGGCAATACTGTGTCTACAACAGCTCTTATTCTGGTAGCAGTATACATTCCCTCCTTTTGTGTCGTATTTCCATTATTTTCTCAATATTTGCCTCGCTCTACAGTTATTATTTTTAGTTCAGTCATCTTCCTGTCTGTGCCTTTAGCATTGCCAAATGCCAGGCTTACTTTATTTCCCCATCTTCCTAGTTTCTTAGTATCCTGTCCACTTGTCTTCTCTATTCCTGTCTTCCTAGTTAGACTTGAGTTCTTAGTATCTTGGAAATGTTTTTATGCAATACCAAACTTATTTTTATATTATCTTTGATGCCATTCTTTTGATAAAATCCCCCCCCCCCAGCATTTAGGTATATATCTGATATGTCTTTCTATTCTCCTCTCTCGTTTGCTATTTTTCTGCCTTTTCCACCCTCCTGAATGGTACTCATTTCTTCTCTTTGTATTACTTTTTCTCAACATCTCCCACTACCCTCTTCCACCTCAGATGTCTTACTCTTATCCCTAATACTTACTGTCCTTTGCTGCTCCATACATATGATTTGTTTTCCTTCTGGAAATCTTTCTTTTTGACATTTACTCTGGATTTTTTTCTTACCAGCATGGTATTTCCTCCTTCTCACAAAAAAGGACTGAGAGGAAGTCCATTTCCAACCAAAAAAGCTCAACATTTCCCAGGACACTGTCCACCACCACTCTGCACCCAACACATTGGATCAGTACTACCAATTAAAATGATCCATATCACACCCCTGTCAACAAAATCTTGGCCTACAGAAGCAGGGGTAATCAATTCAGTATATTTTTTTCATCAGTAAGCGTAAACTATGACACCTACAGAAAACTTATTTAAGACAATGGGTGACTATATAAACTCGCTAGAAACAGTGGCACGGTTGATTCCAGGACCTTGGATTAATGAGAAACAAAACTTTCCTCTGAGCCACAATGCTATGCTAATCCTCTGTTTTCTTATATTACTGGCCCTTGGTAACCCTGTTATATTCTTTGAGTTCATGCACATTACTGCTACCTCTTTGGGCATCTTCAATGGTTCATTTGTGGCGCCCACCCACCAAAGTTTACACACGTACCATTATATGTGGAGATTTCTACTTTAATGACCAACTTGGTCACTGCTAGGCTCATTTTGACAAGCATTAGGCCTGTGACCATTTCCACCTTTACCAAACTCTTCCTTGTCTTCTGTTTCAACATCAAATGCCCCAGCTGATTGACCTCCCTATCCCAGTTCCACTTTCCTATCTCCTACTTTTTCTACCTACCCCTATGTTGGATCTTGCAGCTCCATGACTCTATCTGACTCCTGCTTAAGGCTACATGCATTTTCTGTCATCCTGGCATGCCTAGTACAGTCCTTCTTCTAGTGTTACCTAACGCACAATAACCACTGGATTCTCTATCACTTGTCATTTCTGTCTGCCATGCCTCTTTACCTTGGCTTCATTAACCATACCTTCACCACCATTTACCATCTACTTGTCTTCCACCAAGCCACTGCTTCTCTGCTTCCCTTCACTGCCTTCCTATTAAATTACTTGCATACTTCTGACTACCTCTGTCCCATGTCCTACTTTCCTAGGTATTTCTCCTTCTACCTTTTTTATTGTGCCCTGTCTGCTTTTCTGCTCTCATCCACTTCTTCTTTTCACCTCCTGCTCCTTCCAACTTGACTAGCCATCTCTTTCACCCTTGTAAATATTTCCATAAAGCTTTTAAAGTCTCCCAAACCCCAGTCTCAAACACCTTTTTCAACTTTCTCTCACCTAGTTCTCCTCAAGAGCCTGTCCTGCTTTGTTCCTCATGCTACATACGCCATGTGTTCGGGAATATTTTCTTGGTTTCATAGCCTACCTTTGACTCTAGCTGCAACATAATACACACCTTGGAAATCCTTATTGCACTTAAAGAATGGGCTATCTGTTAAATTGTTTTGTATTTGTTTGATTTTGTTTTGTTTTTTTTTCTAATTACAATATATATTTTTTAAATAGGTTCATAGGTAGGTACTAGGCTATCTGCCCGAAGGCATTTATAAGCCTAGCCAGAATGTGTTGGCTTTTGCCGCCCCCTTAGATTAGTTCCTTGTGCCTCTGTCCAGCAGAGTCACTGAAGTGATCCCTGGAGTAAACTTTCTGTTTCCCATCCACTCGTCAAGGTTTCTTTTGAAGAGTGTTAGAGAGGAGCTCTGCCTAATGTAGATTGGAATCTTGTTCCAAAGCATGGGAAGTCTCTGGGACAAGAATCTATCCCTCTAGCATGTCCTGTTTATTGTTGTGGTGAGGTTTAGATCGCTAGAGCGTATGGCTCGAGGGGATAAGGTTTTCTTTAGGTGGAGCATGTCCATCAATTCTGGGTTGGACACTGCCTTGTATGTCAGGCAGAGATCACCTCTGAGTAGGCGGAATGCAGCTGAGTACAGCTGGAATTTCTTCAGTTGAGCTGCATAGAGCATCTGTTTGAGGCTGGTGATCCTCTTGGTGAGGTACTTCTGTGGTCTTTCCAGCTGTTGCAGGTTTCCTGTAAGGTACATCCCAAATGGGGCATTGTACTCTATGATGGGTCTGATGAGTGATGAGTAGAGGGACACAATGACCTCTTTTGATCTGGATGTGAATCCTTTTGCGATTGGGTGGGCCAAGGAGTTTCTAACCACTTTGGTAATGTGATTATCAAAGGTGAGATTACTATCTACTTGGGTCCCCATATCCCTTATTATGTCTTCTGTATTTAGGGGACTACCAAGTATGTGGTAGTTAGTGGGTACTTTGTTTTTTTCCAAAGGGGATGACTATGCACTTTTTGGTATTTAGATTGAGGCCATGATTTTGACACCAGGTATCCTCAGTGAAACCCTTTTGGAGGATGACTGTGTCAGCCAGAGAGTCAATTATAGCCACTAGTTTGCAGTCATCTGCAAACGTGGTCAGCCATAGTCCTCCTGTCCTTGCCTGTACCTCTGAGAAGTATATGCCGAACAGGATGGGTCTTAGGACTGAGCCCTGGGGAACGCTACTTGTTACCAGTTTAGAGTCGGACCTAGCTCCTGCAACTCTCACCATGTGGGTTCTGTCCATGAGCCAGTTGGCAACCCATCTTGTGACATAGGGGTTTATGTTCAGGCTGGTGAGCTTGTCTATAATACCAGAATGGGGAATGGTGTTGGAGAACTTTGCGAGGTCTAGGTAGGCTGCATGTACCACCTTTCCCTCATCTATAGCCTTGGTAACTGTCTCAAGAAGTCCATGATTTGCCCTTAACAAAGCCGAACTGGATAGGGTCCAGTGTTTGGAGGTTCCCTATGTCTCTGTTAATGAGTTCCATGATGATGCACTCCATAGCCTTGTAGACCAAGCTAGTCAGACTTATACGGCAATAGTTCCCGGAGTCTGTTGTGGCACCACCTTTTTGGAGCAGAATGACCATTGCTGTGTGCCACTCTCTGGGTGCATAGCCTGTGAACAGGCTGAGTTTGAACAGTGTGTTTAGGTGAGGGGTTAGTTTGTCTTTGAGCTCATGTAGGACACAGCCTGGGACACCGGCCGGTCCCATTGATGCTGTGTTTTTGGCTTTGGAGAGGGCTGTTTTAACCTGAATAGCTGTGATTCCGGGGACTCTACATTCTTCTGGTATGGTTATGGGCCCTTTTGGGGGTGAGAGGGGGGTGAAGTTTGCGCTGAACCTGTCTGCCCGGATGTTGGCGATATCGATCAGCTCAGTGCATTTTGTGCCATTCTGCACTAACTCCGAGCAGATCTGAGCATTGCCACTTAGATTCTTGACATAGCTAAAGAATTCCTTGTGTTTATCTTTGGAGTCCTTGGCAATTTTTCTTTCGAAGCTCGCCTTGGATGATTTTACGAGGGATCATAGTTTCTTGCTAATACTGATCAGGGATGTCTTCCCTTATTGGGATTTTACTCTTTCTCTGTACTAGTTTCCTCCTTCTATTATATAGCTTGTTTATGGCAGGAGTCCAACAGACTGGTTTCCTTTTCTTGGAGGAGTGAGTTTTGTTTTTGCTTGGGATGGCACGATACATGCATTCTTGTAGGTGCCCATAAAATGCATTAGCAAAGGATTTTGCAGCTTGGACAGCGTTATCCTTCAGCATGGGGGCTTTGAAACTTGAAATTTTAAAACCTGAATATTTGAAAACAAATATTTTTGATGTAAAAAAAGTTCCTCCTCCTACTGTTTCAAATGTGCTGTAGTATATTCTGGCAAATCACTGGGAGGTTAAAGTTACTAAATAATGAGTTACATTTGAGTTACAGACTTTATTATAGTTGTTAACTAGTCAGGGACAAATCTCAGCAGGATCAGATAGAAAGCCAGAAGTAAATAAGGGCACGTAAAATAATGCTGTTAACTTCAGATATCCCAGAATAAGTGAATATGAATTAATATACATTTTATGAAGTAAAAAAGTCTGTAAAACTATTTATTGTGATTGTTTATTACATGTAATTCACCACATTTTCTCCAAATATCACCAGTTTTATGAGGGATTAAGGGAAGCAGAGCAAAAATTTGAGACAAAGTCAGAGGTGGCCCAGAGGTGATAGGTATGGGCTTTATTTTCTCCAGAAAATGTATGTTGTCCCGGTCCCCTTCAATAAAAACATCACACTGAATGACATTTGACAACATTTATTAACTTCCATAAACATGACTGTTAACCAATATTCATTAATTTCAACCAAAACATGATATAAGTAAAAATAACATCCATGTAACATTAACATAGGACAGCGTGACCCCACTCATCCTGATCAGTCAGCAGTGTCCATGCCTCCACCTGCTTACTTATGAAGCAGCGTACCAGTCACTTCAGTTACCATTTATTGAATCACCTCCAACCAAATAAGCAGCTTACCTCCGCTTGCTTATTTACTTATTAAGCAGCGCAACTGCTCACTTGATCAAGCAGCGCAACCACTCACTTGCCTTTCCCAAATTATTGAATTGAACATCCACCACCAGAGGAGGATCAGAAGAGGGCAAGCTCGCCTCTCTTCACCGCCCTATCCACTGAAAATACCCACAATCCCCATTAAAAGGGGAGGGAGGGTAGATAGCAGGTTCACGCCAAAAATGTGACTCCTACTCCAGTTACACTTGCCTAAAACCCTTTAAGCCCCACCCAACCCTTACTTCATTTCTTCTCTAACATCCTTCATTCCTATTTAACCCTATCCTCCTAATTCGTACTACTCTATTTATCTAGCCCACATTTAAGATGTCCCTGGACAAATCGGTCTATTTTAGTCTCATTTAACATGAATCCTATCATTATAACAACTTTCTATTTTTATAAGAGCAATATTTAAAATCTGTCCCTATTTTTGAGCCTTTGTCTCCTACCCCCCCCCCCTCCCGCCATTGCTTTTGGCTTTATCCAAATTTCTTGAGTTAAGATGTTGAGAGGTATGCATGGTATGCATACCTCTTATAAAAGAGTTATATCCACTGCTTGATATCTCTCTCTCTCTCTCTCTCTCTCTCTCACACACACACACACACACACACACGCACATACACTTCTATTTTTTTAATTATCCATTTATTTTCAATTTAAACACACTAAACATCAAAAGTGCTGTTTACAAGTGTAAAATAGCAAACCCTCACACACACACACACACACACACACACACACACACACACACACACACACACACACACACACACACACACACTTTTTTATTTTAAATTTTTGTTTAATTTGCTAAACAGCAAAAGCGTTGCTTAGTGAGTGCAAAATAATGTCAGTCGTTATCTTTGTTACAGTCTGAGCTGCACATCTGCTTAATATACTGCCATGAAGTAGCAGATTCGTTTTTCATTGGGTATTACCTACACGTTAACACCGTGCTGGAGAACATTCATTCTCCAATCAGTGTGGCAATGTACAGGTTAGCCATATTCTGATCCTTATTAGCAGTTTGCAGTCTATAGTTTTGTATTTCATTTTTTAAAATACTGGCCACATTTGTACCATTGTGATTTGAATCTTTCTAAACTTGCTACTGTTTTCTTCATATATTACTTACAAAAATTATGAAAAGTTTTGAGCTTTCGTTAATGTTACGTTAGACCATAGCTATTTTTCAATGATAATATGAAGTACTTAAAATGTGCAGTGTAATTGATCAGTATAAGGATTATAAGTGAACTATTAGAAATCAGCCTACTGTAGTCCTTCCCATGTTGTTATTTCCTGCCCAGAAGCCTCCTGCTGGGGATCAGTATGACTTTAATAACTCATAGAAGCAGTTCTATGTATGCTTTAAGTTGCTGTGTGATATTTCTGTCTGTCATCATATTTCTAAATAAATAATACTTGCCACTGGCACTATGGAATCTTCAAGTTAATAATGAAGATGAGGCTTTGCAGTAGAATAAAGAAACAGAAACATAAGACTGATGAGGATGGGATTGCTTTGAACCTCATACCTGAATTTTTATAATCACTGAAAACTTAAGCAGTTTACTGCTCTGTATAGCTGAAAACAGACAACTATGTATAAATATAATTATGTATAAAAGTAAAATGTTCATCACATTATTCATGCCTGATTTTTATATTTGCAATCAACATGTTGACTACTAATTTCCTATTTATTAAAATCATGTGAAATTCTGCTTTCAGTAATGGTTTTGTATGAGAAAATGCATGCATTTTAACTATAAAATTAGTAGTGAAGCATATTTTACAGTGCAAGTCTTGCATCTTCAGCTTGAGATCAAAGGAAGGCAAAAACAAAAACTAAAACTAGAAGTAGCACAACTAAAAAAGTTCTGAAATGGACTAATACATATTAAGGTATAAAACGGACAAAAATAAGTAGGCCATGCAGAGGAAAGATCTACTTTTTGCAAATAGTCAGCATAAAACAATGATATGTGGATGGCACAACTGTCAAACACGTTTCTTCATTTTAAAACATCTATAAAATATGACTTTTGTCTGGAAGGTTCACTTCTAGCAATAAACAAAAATTGAAATAAAATCTGATTTTTGGATTTCTTTATTTTCAGGAACTTTGGGTTTTGCTTCCCTTGCAATACCAGATGCAAGGCCTACTCCTGGGAGACCAAACTCTTATTAAGTTGAAAAGATCAACTCAAACCAAGTTCCATTACACGTCACTCTAGGCACTTTCTCTTCCTTAGAGATCAGCAAGAGCAAACAATCTGTTCAGTTGTTTTTTGTTTTTTTCACATTGGCTTCTTAAATAAAGAATAAAAGCTTGTATCAAATACCTTACTCTTTTGTCTTGCACATAAAACTGATTCGTTACTGCATCGAGTGATAAGACCAATAACTTTAATTTATGATAGCTCTATAAAGTACCATCTTGCATCATTCTTCCATGCTTGTCTTAGAGCATAGCCGTATTAAACCCAAGATGATCTATCAACATACAGGGTATTGCAATTAGCTTTCAATTCGTAATCGTCACAACTCAGATAGTAAGCAGAAAGATGACAGATTAATTTGGCAAAACAAAATCCAAAATGTCAGATGATTAAAAGAGATCTGTAGTAATCACAAGGAGGTCCGATGCAGTTTTGTTTTGTTGTCGATATATTTTAAAAATGGCAGTCATCACAGTCCTGCATGGTGCAGTAACTTTAGAGATGGCATATAGCCAAGTTCATTAGCTGTTGCAAGGTACAGCGTGATAAGAGTTGCTTTACATTCAATAACAACTGTCTTAAATAACACTGCTATCCTCATTTAAACTCCTCCACAAATTATGTTGCAATCTTGCTTACCTGATATTGACTACATAGGTAGCTAAGGTCCTCAAAACTCATACATCTGTAGTGCCAATAGCTAACAGAGAGCATAAGAAGTTCCTTAAACTACAACCATAGAATAATTTACCTGCAGACATCTGAAGTATCATTAGCCTGCTGTACCTATGAATGTGATAAAACAAGGACAAAAGCATTTTATGCAGTGTGAAATCAGTCTGGCTACCTAACAGTAACTTCATCACAACCTACATATACACTGTTCACAGTCTTTCATTGGACATACAATGATTACATAAATTTACTAACCATCTACTTGCCACGTCTTAATATACTATTTGCATATGTCATCAATCCATTTTTATCAGTCAGTAACACAAAATGTCTGCCTGTGCAGAAAAGGTGCAACAGTTTTACTAGATCTTGGCTGTACTAATGCAGCACTTTGTTTTGGTGATTAAAGGTAATCGTAATATCTATTTGTCACTTAGGATCAGTGCTTTTCTAAATGTATTTTAACAAGCTTGTCTCATTAGTATTTGCCAGTATGATCACTGCAATTGCTAACATTTCTGCAAGTGTGGGTTTTGTTAATCATTCTCAGAAATAAATCTTGGGATAAATGGCGGTCTACTAAAAATCAAACTGACCACCAAAACTTTAGGGAGCTGAGAAACAGCACAAAAAAAGCTATTCTGACAAATAAAAAGAACTATTACTTTCAGTTAGAGAAAACCACCAAAAAAGAACCTAAAAAATTCTGGACTAGTATTAATAATCTTCTATCCCCAGGCCAGGGAATCACACCTAACCCTCAGGATTCTGACCCAGACAATCCCACACAAATAGTCAATGACTTCAACTCTTTCTTCACCAATACCATCCAAACTCTTGCAAACCACCTTTCTCCTGACACTTCTAAACTACTCTCACTTACTTTAAATACTACTCTTCCTCCCCTTCACCTACAACCTGTATTTACCTCCTATATCCAATCTCTACTCCAAAAACTTAAACCTACCACCCCATCTGCAGACAAGCTTCCTGCAGAATTCCTGCAAATAGGAGCCAAAGCCACTGCCTATCCCATTTCTATCCTAATAAATAGATATATAAAGGAAGGTATTGTCCCTTCTATCTGGAAGATATCCCATGTCATTCCCCTACACAAAGGAGGCAAGTCTAATGACTTCTCTAACTTTCGTCCCATAGCACTCTTATCACCCATAGCTAAAATCATGGAAAAATGTATCCATAAACAACTACTTAACCACCTTCTCCATAATAACATACTTGCCAATAGTCAGCATGGATTTAGACCTTCCCACAGCACCACTACTGCATTACTCTCCTTTACCATCTCCATCAACTATAACCGTAACATCAATAGCCTTTCATCTTCTCTCTTCATAGACCTATCTAAAGCCTTTGACGTGGCAAACATAAACTTCTTCTGCACATACTAAAACCTCTTGCACTTGATCCCTCCTCCTTAACTTGGTTTACTTCTTATCTTGAAAACCGTCAGCAGGCAGTACTCTGGAAAAGTTCACTATCTACCCTCCTTCCTATCTCTTTAGGAGTACCTCAAGGGTCTATCCTAGGCCCACTTCTATTTTCTATCTTTATTGATGACCTCCAATCAGCTATCCCTAACACCACTTGCATACAATATGCAGATGATTCCACTATAATCTGCACTGCTTCCTCTCAAACTGAACTCCAATCTCTTACCCAAAAAACCTTTACCACTGTTGAACAGTGGTTCTCTGACCGTTGTCTACTCCTTAACCCCAAGAAAACCAAATTATTACTGTTCTCACCTACCCGTAAATCTGCTTCCCTAAACATCTCTATTACTTCCACTGATTACACTCAAATTACTCCTGATTCTTCTACAAAACTACTAGGTATTACTATTGACAATAATCTTAACTTTGATTGTCATATCAACAACACAATAAAAGTAGTTAACAAAAAGATTGGATCCCTTTACAGAATCAAACCCTTCCTTACACCTGAAGCCCGGACCACCTTAGCCCGATCTCACCCCATCTCTACCCTGCTATATGCTTCCCCTATTTACACTAATCTCTCTAAAAGTAACCTTAAGAAACTTGCTACTTCTTACCATAATATTGCTCGATTTGCCACAGGATCCCAGTTTAGAACTCACCACTGTCTGAACTTAAAACAACTAGGATGGCTTGAACTTCCTAACAAGCTCATTTATCAACAGCTCTTAATAGCTCACAGAATTCTATATCAACCATCTAAAACACCTATACTCTCTAACCTCCTTACTCCCTACAACAACCTGAAAAAACTACGTTCTTCAGACAAACTACTAGTTAATAGTACCAAACCCATTAATGCTGTAGGAGATTGCCTTTTTTCCAACTCAGTTGGCAAAATGTGGAACAAACTTCCATCCAATATCTCATCTTTGTCCACTCTTCCACTCTTTAAAAGACAACTGGAAATCCATCTTAATAAATACTGGCTTTGCTCCTGTACCAACCTTGATTAACCTTCCTTCTTCCTTTCCTCTACAACAATACTTCCTTCTCTTTTACTGCATCCCGACTGATCCCCACTGACATAACATCTTTGTAGATATAACTTATCTCATGTATACTGTATGACAAAAAAAAATATATATATTTTGTCGTCCATATTAGTAAGACAATGTATTATTTACACTACGTTTTGATATTATCAAATTTGCTTATTGCAATTATTTAATAACTTCTTTAGGAATATTATCTTGTTATGGATATTTCCTCTGAGATGTGTATTACCTATACTAAAATCTTGTTATCTTTTATGCTCAATGTTTTTGTTTTGTTTTGTTTTGTTATTTATTTTGTATTCTCTAAACTTGTTATAACTGTTGGAGCTTTTCTCCCCGGGCCTCCACTGAAAATGGACATATATCCAGCTGGACTAGCCCGGTCAACAAATGTAAAATAAAATAAAAATAAATAAATAATAAATTGTTGCTTGTGCATTGGCATGTCTAGCTTGTTACCCATCACAGAAAATGTAATGGCTTGCTATTATGTCTGCAATGTGTTTGCCATTTCTTTAGAGGCTGGTTGTGTTTTGATTTGTGGAAACTTTTTTTTCTAAGTTCCCTCTGACGTTAGGGTGTGCCCAGTATGACAAATATTGTGAACAAAATCTTAATAAAATATAATAAATTACTAAGGAATTGATAGCAAACACTACTAATGGATAACTGAAGAATTGATCAGTCTCCTTAATTTGCTGTCATGAAAGTAGATGGAGATTATTTTCCTTAATTAACTTCTTGTTTGCTAACATAGGTCTTTGTCTTATAAAATATCTCACTGAAAGTTTCATTTTTGGCAATCACATTTCTGACCTCCAGACCAGAAACCAGGACCTTTGCCTGGCTAAGTTTTCATATGACTGCAAAAATGGACTTATTGTCAAGTACTCAAACCCTTCAGCAACAACTTACACTCATAAATGTCTGGTGTACTGGAAACAGGCTCATATTTAATGTACAATGTACAATATTGGAATATTTAGTAAAATGAGTTTCCCCTCAGCATACAGCACAGACAATACCCTACATCAAAATGAAAATGTAGTTAGGGACCTTGGAACATGGATTAATAATTCTTTCTTTTTTAGTCATCATGTGACAACAGTAGGCAGGAAATCCTTCTACTTAACCCAGTTATTTGGAAGGATATTCCTTCACCACTGTCATACTGAGAAGACTGTGCAATTAGCTGTGCGATTGGCTGAGTGCTACACAGAAAGTGCCTGTTGTTGACAGCACTGTAAAATATTGTTACAAACAACAATAAAGTGAATATTAAATGGCAAATGACAAGTGGAATGACATTTTAACTCTCCTGCAAAATGTATTCTATCTGCTGTCCTCGCCATTTTAATTTCTGTTGTATAGCTTTCTTCATCAGCAATGAGAAGCTTCCCTAATGTGCATTCTTGCATAGACTGATTACAAAATAACACAGGTAATATCCTCTGGACTGCTATATTATCCAAAGAAGATCCAAGCAAAGCAGCAATGCCTCTAATGACTACCTTGTTTAATCTCCAAGACTGCTTCTTCACAGAGATAAAAAAACAACTTTCTAAACCACAAAAAATGGATTATCCAAGAACTGAAGCAATTATTAAAACTCAGGGATGATGCTTGGTTCAAGTGCAAATAAGATTCCTCCATAAACAACCATATCCAATTATCCAAACTCAGAAACATTGCCAAACATTCTATCAGAAGACACAGATCTTCACCGAAAAAAAAAAATCCAGGAAAAATCAACTCATACACTCTCCAAAACAATTCTGGACAGAAGTTAACTTCATCATAGGGCATAAATCCAGCAACCACTCCAACACCATCTCCTTCATATAGTATGGTAAAGCCATCCTCGCAGAGAGTTACTTCCTCGATGAATTCAGTAAGCTCCCCTCTCTCCCTCCTCACCTTTCTTCCCCACTCCCCAGTTCATGCTCCATGACTCATTCACCCCCCTTCTATTTCACATATTAAGCACAAAGACACTGAAAATCATATTAAGAGAATTCAATCCAACCACTCCTCCAGCTCAGACAGGTTACTCCACTGGTTTCTCTTCTACTGCTGCAACCACCTTGCTCTGCCTCTCACTCATATCACTAAACTGTGTCTATCCAAAACAGCATGCCTGATATCAGAAAAGCTGCTTTAATCAAATCTCAACAAAAACAGCCAAACCCTTCACAATGTTTCCACTTCTGGACCATCTTCATCCTTCCCATCATAGGCAAAATCCTGGAAAACTTTTTCTACACCAATTTCCACAGTAAATCCAACAGTGACACTTTCTCTTCCAAAAGCAACATGTTATTCTGCCTAGTTGAAGTGCAATCACTGCTCTCGTGAACCTAACTGATGATATCTTACAAAATATTGACAAAGATAACTTGATTTGCACCCTTTCCATCTGCTTAACAATGTTTTCAACCTTATTGATTACCCTCTTTTTCTAAATGATATCAGAAATAGAGGAATCAGCTCCAAATTATTTTCCCTATTTCAAAAACATCTTAGAAAGTTGATACTTCAGTGTAAAAAAATGCTCTCTTTCATGCAACCCAACTTTTTAATGGAGACCTCCAATGTTCTATCATTCCCCCTCTTCTATTTCCTATCTTAATCTCCATATTATCCCCTACAAAGATAACATGGTTATCTGCCACTCTAGCCAGACCCTTACTATTAGCCAAAACCAATTCCAATCTGACCTTATCTAGCTCCATCACTGGGTCTTGCAATATAATTTGCTTCTAAATCCAACTAGAACAAAAGCAGTTATTTTTAACATTCCCTAGAGGCTCTCTAAAGCTCCGTGAAAACTTTTCATCGTTGATATTAATAACACTTCCATTAAAAACACCTCCACATTCAGTTACCTCTGTGAATGGATTCACCCCTCCCTCAATTTTCATTTTTACATAGAAAAATATGAACACAAACTCCATGCTCTTCTGGTCTAAAAAGATCTTCCTATTTTTCATCTCTTCATCCAGCATAGCTGTGGAGTCTTACTCTGACAACTTGAATACAGACCTTCTGTCATCACCTCAGTTTATATAAAAACACCATCTCCAACTCCATCTGTTGCTTCATCACCAATTCACCCCTGCAAAAAAAAGCACAGAAAGACTCTAAACAAAGCCAAGTGACTCCCTATTAAAAAAACATCCAACCTCCTAGTTGGAACATAACTCTTTAAATGGTTGTACCTCATAACTTTCCCTTCTCTCTCAGCAAAACTCCATAAAAGTCCTACACATGCAATCTACATTAGTATTCCCAATTTGCTCCTACATTTTCTGCCCCACGATCATATCTCATGTCCACTAAACATTGATTTTCCATTCAAGGACTCACCCTTTGGGACATCACACCCTCAGCTCCAAAATTCTCCTAGCCTTCCCATCTTCAGAAAAGATATAAAAGTCTCATCTACTGCAACAAGCAAAATGACCCTGCTCCCCAAAAGGTGTATTCACATAATCTGCATCCCAGGGCCTACCTGATATTGGCTCTATTCATTGATATTCCTTCTTGTCACTTTTAAGTTGAAAGACTCTCTACTTCTTCTACAACAATTTTCATCTTGAAACTGCATTTAATTATAGTTGTCTTTGTGATGATGTCAGGTATTGCCATCTGTGCCAGGGAGAATAGAGCAGTGCATATGTAACATATGTCAGCATGGTTAGCTGGAGTTTTGAAAATAAATTGTGTCATTTGACTATCACACTGATTTGTACAGATGCTTATGTTAAAAATGTATCAAAAGAGTTATTGTAACTGATTAAATGTATATGTTTAAACAAAGAATTCTGGAAGGGAAGAGTAGACATTTTTAAATTGCTCTTTTCAGATACTGCAACAGATCTTATCAAAGTTCTCAGTGTGCATTATACCTGTCAGGTGATCAAATCTGATGTCATTCTTAATCCAGCACTGAGAGGATGGAATTCACACAGCAGTTTGTTTCATTTTATTTAATTAGCAACCTGATATAAAAGATCAACGACACTTATCACAGTCAGTTTGGTTCAGTTAAGTTTTGAAACTCATCACCTTGCCTTGTGGAAGTAAATATCTCAGCATCTCATCTTGCCTTGCTATATTAATTACGCTAACTAGTTAACAGTTATTCTTTACAGTTAGAAAATACAGTAAGATTCGTTAAGTATTGTTTTTCTGCAGCTGTGTGAATCTATTTAGCTGTGTTATTGATATATCGCCTGTGATTGAAACTCTGGTGTTTACTATACTTAGATATTTAGTAATCATGTGTTTTCTATTTTATTATTTATTATTAAATATTTTTATACTTTTCATTGTGGCTGATCTTTTAAAGAATACTTTTAACATCTTGAGAGTACTTGTGCTTATTTTAGTGACACCTTGGCCACTCCAAAAAGCCTTGCTGCTTTGGTTACACTCTACCATCTATATTAGTATTGATTTTACTCAGTACAACTGGATACCCTCGTCAGGGCCTTAAAGTGGCTGACTAGTGGCAGCACGGTTACGTGTGTGTGTGTGTGTGTGTGTGTGTGTGTGTGTGTGTGTGTGAATCAAATACCCATGTGCAGATGTGTCAGTTACTTGGGACTGGGACACAGTGATCCAAACTGAGTATTGTTTGGTATCTGGAGAGGCAGACAGTCCAGTCCAATATCTGGAGCATGTTCCCTCTCTGTTCTTGGGGGAAATTGTATCTGAAAATACTGTGAAACTCCATTCCTGTTCTTAGTAACCATATCTCATTGGTGTCAGTGGTGAGGACTGAGGCTTCTTGATTCCTCGCCCGGGGTAGACAGTCCATCACATTTTTGCTCAGGTATTACTGTACGTTTTAAATTTAAGCAATGCCAGTTGTATCTCTCATTATTATTAATTATTTTACAAATGATATTCGCCTGGGCTGCACCTGCAAATGGTCATGACTGATCAATGTAATACCCAGGTTAACAAACAAAACAAAATAAAAGGAAATGCCTTCCTGATCTGAAAAGGTAATTGCTCCATTATATTCAGCATGGATTAGGCCAATTGAGTAAAATGCCCCCTTCAGGATGTATGTCACTAAGCATATCAAACAACTAGAAAGAATCCAGAAGTTCCTAACTCAGAAGATCATTGGCTTAAAGACCTATGCTACCAGAAGAGGCTAGAAGTATTGTCTTAGAATTCAGTATTTTATATTGTCTCTTGAAAGGAGATGTGTGCCTTGCCTATTAGGTCATTAGAGACCCAGTTGTCCTGGATCTTTATCTTTAAAAGTCTAAAAACAACACAAGTATCAGAGCCAAGGACATAATTTTTAACCAACAGATAAATAACAGATGATAGGGTGACAGATTCATCATACATATTTTCCCCAACTCTAGAGGAGACTACCACTGCACAGTAATATGATACTCTATCATTCTTCATACAGAAACCAGATGAGTGGATGGGTTTCACCTTGGGGTTGACAGGCCTTCCCCCTTCTGAAGAAAGGGGGTATAGCCTGAGACTTGGTACTGACAAAGTGTAAATAATCATGAAACTCAATTGATTTGAATTATCTTTGACTATTCATTATTGGACCTTTGCATTGTAATTCATATATGCAGCTGCATTATGTTTCCTCATATCCTCAGGTTACATCCCTAAAGCCTGACAAAAAACATTGTACATGAGAAGCTGATTACATAAAACATGCTATGCAAGTACTCAAGCTTGACATAATACAAGCATTTTTTTTCATGTGCAAGTGCATTTGTAGTCCCTGTGCTGGAGCTTTTCCCAGACATCACATTTTATTATTCTCACTCTGAGGTCACTGCTCCGCAGAAAAATAACCATCAGTGATGGCAGTGTAAAGCCTGTCGTAGTCTTTCTGACAGATTCTGCAAGATCAATACAAGCACTAGGATCTCACTCGTAAGTGAATAAACAGCTGTAATATGAACACCTGCCAATGTCAGCCAGTATACCTATGCAGGTGTGATATAATTTCATGAGATCTGAGTGTGACACATACACAGATGTGTGTCTGTGTTTGTTCATGTGTGTGTGTGTGTGTGTGTGTGTGTGTGTGTGTGTGTGTGTGTGTGTGTGTGTGTGTGTGTGTGTGTGTATGCACGTGTTTTTGTATGCAAAATACACATATTCATTACATGCTCACTGCAAGAATGGAAGCAAGTAAAATTATGCGTACTTTCATTTATTCCTGTCAGACATGTCCTTGCACTCTGGTAACACTGCTCTTATACTCCTAGATATGCAGCAGATGCCACATCTGGATGGCTCCTGCAGTACTGCAACTTAATGCCTTCTTGTTCATTAATTGCACTATTTATCTTGGCATTTCCTTCAATCATTGCTTGCATTTTCATTTGTAAAAAGCTCTTGTATACCACCCTTACCAGTTCTGCACCATCCACTCCTCATGGTTATCAAAAAATAAAAATGTTTTATGGTATGAAATTCATTCCCAGCTGCAGTGTTCATTCCACTCTGCATCCTATAACAGCTATGTATGCTAGACTGGACTATCAGTTGTCAGAAGAATATTTCAGTGAGTATACCGGCTGTCACAACACTGCAGTGACAGTCAGCACATCTGTGTTACTGAGTTTTCTAAACGCCCTCCTGTTTGACTCCCTAGTGTGTCACTGACTTTTCTAAAAACCCTGCTGTTTACTCCCTACTTAACTGCTCTCCATTACTTTGCAGACCCATCTGTCCACATTCATTCATTCATTCTGCCTTATTTGATTAACCCAAAATCGCGCTAGCTAGTTCACAGCTGTTTCACTTGCTTTATGTTTTATGAGGTATCCCTTTTCCTTTCATCTCTATGCCATTGCAGCTTATCAGTATGTTTACTGTGTCATCAGTAACTCTTGTCCCTTACTCATTATGCTGATTGTGCGTTTTACATCTCCAATTGGTGCACATTGTGGTTGGAGGGTGGTCTAATGGTTAAGGTGTTTGCTTTACAAACACAGGGTGCAGGGTTTGAGTCTCACAAGGGATAATTGGCTAGGCTTAAAATGGCTTGCAAGGGCAGTTAGCTTAGTATGAATCTATGAATCTCTTTTTTTATAGGTTTGTTTGCATTATAGTTATCATTTTTTGGTATACGCCATTTAAGTGTTTGACATTTCTGTCATGTTTTTGTGGTAAGCATAGGTTTACCTTTAAAACCTCGAATCACAGTGGTTCGAGTGCTCATATGAGCGACTCAAAACCACGAAAATGTAAACATCGACAGTCCTTTATGTTTGAAAAACAGCAAATCAAAAAGCAGATTCGCTTTTTTATGAACATTAATGTCGAAAAAAGAAGAAGTGTAAAGCAGGGGGCAAGCCTCCCTGCACCCCCCCTACTTTATTATTCTAACTCCAAGATCGCACTACAGTGGGGAAAGGAACCACTTCCTGATCCTCACTATAGTGCAATCTGCCCCGGAATGTCGAACGTGCAATGAGCGAATCTCGCTGTGCATTCGCTCATTGCACATTCAAACCTTTTTCCATTTGGCATTTGCAGATCTTGCAGACTGCCTTTTGCACAATTACAATTCGCCTTTGTGCAATACGCACATCTAAAGGTAAACCTAACCATACCTAGATTCAGTCAGACTCCTTCCTGTTTTTTTTTACCGTCCTGTAATGACTGTCTGAAATTCCTAGGTGTTAATGTTTCCTCCTCCTTTTGTATTTGTTTGCACTTAATTTAATGTTTTTACTTGTTTCTTACTTGGTCTGACCTCCCATATGTGTCACTTTTAACTTCTATGCAGATGGTAACTTCTGCCCAGGTTTGCTCCGATGTGTTTTCAGTTAGTATAGAATCTTTAAATTAAATAAGTAGCCTGCCTCAGACAAAAAGAACACATCAGCATTCTATCTACTAAATACCCTCATTTATTGGTCAAGCCCCCCCCCCCTCCACTAGTCAGCTTCTGGAGAACCTACTGTATTAATCTATTTCCTGTTAGCAAGATATAAAGACTCACAGCAGATAGGCTTCTAGCTAGCTTAGTATACATCTGATTGTCTAGTATAAACCAGACTTGAACCATGAACTCACAACCTGCTACTATGCTATCTGTTACCAGCTTATTAGTGCTAGGTATCCTGAGAAAGAGTATACATTTCTTAACATTTACTGAAACCATCTAATTTTACCATACATTAAACGTACATGTAAAAGGTGTAAAGATCTACATAACTTGGAGACAAACATCTAGTCTAAACATATCAGTTGCTCCTGCCAGATTTTCAATAACTGGACTCACCTCTTATCACTATGGCACACACCAGATGATAAGCATTCTTATGCTGAGCTACTTACAAAATCCAGCACTAAGACTTAAAGACCTCCAAAGAATGCAAATTTATCAACAGCACAAAGATAGTCAACCAGCTGCACAGTAAGCATGATTCAGCACATTTACTACAACGAGGGGTTAACCGTCTGGTACACTTCAGCCCTTCAGGCTTTTTAGACCAGGCACTGCACACAGAAATTTTTAGTCATACGAAAGTCTATAGTGAGACACACTTACCAGTTTGATCAAGGATTATAGGATCATAGGAGGTTACTAGGCTAATGACCCTGGAGCCAAGAGTTTATCCCCAAATAAAGAAACCTCAGTCAGCACCTGTTGCCCCTGTCAATGAGGGACATATGTGGAACCCCTGGAACTAATTTGTGGTTTCCCATCCACTCATCAAAGCAGGAGTAATGGCTATTTTCAGTTGCCAAAAACATCTGATTACTAGGACACTCAAGTTCCTTCTCACCAGCTCAACACATGACACGGATGTTGTTCATGTAGATGTAAATGACATGAGACATGCACCTTTAAATTATAAGAAGAGGAATATGGTAGATCGCTTTGAATAAGCTTCTGTGGCAAGTATGAAAATAGTCTTCAGCGGCGACTTAACTTCATCTAGAATGATGCCACAGCCAAAATATCAAAACAGAATAACTGATTTTAACAACTGGCATAGTTTATCAAGTCATTATTGGTGTCATTCCAAGGATGTCAAATGTGTGCCATCTTGGAAAAAGATGGTTATCAGTCTTACCTGTTTTGTACAGGATGGCCCATGCCTCTCTCCTCAGGGCTTATGGAAACTGCTCAAAACATTCTCCAATCCCACAATACCTTCTTTAAGCACTACTTTCCAAACTGGCCATACCAAATCAGGTCAATATAAAAATAATGCTACATATTGCAAGAAGAGTCAGTAAGAAATTACCTTCCCCAGAAGCCTTAATGACTCTGGCAAATATCTGTATCATCGCAGACATGGTTGCATGTAATTAAGACTCTTCCTAACTCAGAAGACTCTTCCTATGTGGGTACAAGACTTACCAGTTATTCACACCCCCTAATAAAGGAATCCCCCTACCCCATCAGTGTACCCATATTTTTGCAAAACATAATCAGATCTCAATCTATATGTCAATAAAATGACCTCAAATGCCTCAACATTTTCCATTATATAATTAACATCCATTACCATATCCTAGCCAACTAAAGAACTATGTATTTTACCACCTACAACTCATAAGGTATTTCTAGAAAACCTTTAATTTCTTACCATTGAATCCAACATTGTTATTCTTGGAGATTTCAACTATCTGCATGTAAACTGACCCATGCAACTAAAAATATGCAAATCATTTACTAATTTTCGTCAGTGTTAACTGACTTGATTAGGTAGTGATAATTCCTTACAAGAGGCCTAAACATATCGGATCTACTCATATAACACCATTATCCTTTACACCCATAGTAGCACAGACTCTACTCAGAGTTGGCCACATTTTAGGTGTCCCAGAATGCATACATCCCCATCTTTCACTAGGGACTTCCCTAATGCAAACTAATTGCAGCTTGCTGATAACCTGAGGAAGTTTAACACCACTTCTCTACAAAAAGGCCCTATAGCCAACATCATGGAATTTGCTGATAGCTTATATTCTCATCTCATTACCTGTGTCAAAATGCCTTTCCTGTTCAATCATGAATGCAGCACCAGGAGCAAACACAGATGGTAGAAACCTGGTAAAAACAAGATGTGCAGCAAAAGGAGGAAAAAGAACAACTTGTAGCTCTAAAGAATAAAGTGAAAAATCCACACTGTAAAACTCATCTGAGGCATGCAACAGAGAATTTAGGAATAAAATCAAAGCCACTATGGATGAATATAACCTGAAAATTACCAACTCTAAGAAAGACAACCATAATTCCTTTTGTAGTTATGTCAGAAACTTCGGCAGCAATACCTAGCTAGCATTGCAAGGAGCTGTTACATAATAAATCCCACTCAGCCCATGAGGGCTTAGCCAACATATAGGAAAACAATGCTAGTTTAAACTTCTCCCCAATATCCCTGGCAAGCCTCCCCCACATGACATTAGAGCTGAAAGGTCACTTTTCAGTAAGTCATAAAAGCCTTTGTAGAGGTGAAACCCACTCACTCTGTGGGGTCTGACAATGTGCCAGTTGCCTCTTTATCCATTATAGTCATAGTCTCAGTCATTTGCCCTCAGAACAGTTCAATCTCAGCCTCTCAACTAGTATTGTACCAGAGGTATGGAGAACAGCAGTGGTCATCCACCTTCCCAGAGGAGGCCTTAGCACTGGTATTAGCAGATACAGACTGATAAGACTCACCAGCTTTATATGTATGTTAATGGAATGCATCATTACAGACCTCATAAACAAAGATACCGGGATCATGTAGTCCCTTGACCCAAAGCAGTTTGGGTTTGTCCAGGGTACACCCTACCTGCTAAAGCTAGTGGACATCTTTGAAAAAATCACAGTGGTGATGGATGAGGGTAAATCCATGCAAACAGGGTACCACAATCTATCAAAGGCTTTTGACATAATTCCTTAATCTGGTATTACAGATAAACTTGACAAACTAAATATAATCCCCTATGTAACCTGAAGGATAACAAACTGACTCATGGACAGAACCCAGCAAATTAGGACTGATGGTACACACCCTCCTCTGAAAAGTCCAGTATTAGTAGAGTCCCACAGATTTTGTTACTAGGAACACTCTTATTTGGCATTTAAATTTCAGAAGTCAAATCTGATAATAAGAGTCCATGACTGGCCATGTTTGCTGTTTGCAAACTTGGAAATATAATTTATTCTCCAGAAGACTCTCAGATTCTACAAAATGGACTAGCATGTACAGACAAATGATGCTATGACCATGGTCTAAAACTAAATGATAAAAGTATTGTATTGTATCCTGTGGTTAACATGAGCACCCATGTACATAGCACATAAATGGCAGCCTTCTCAAAATCCACACAGTTTAAAGGGACATGGGCACCTTTGTAGACTCTCCTTCAATCATTGTGTATCTACAATAAATAGAAAATCCTCCTACCTACTCCACTTCTTTGCCAAAGGTATACCTCCATTGTCAAATCATGTTATCCCTCTCTACTCCTCCCTTATTGGAGTTATAATAGAACATAATGTTCCCTTTGCTAAAAACCTGCCCAGACACCTGACCCATCTTGAAAGACCGCAACACTTCCTCACCAAGAAAATCCAGATACTGATTTCCATGACCGTTGCTGAATGCTTTAAAGCTCAATGTCTCATTTCCATCTCATGCAGACTACTATGCAATGAACTCTGCCTAATTTAAAAAACCTCAAAAGACCAAGTCCTAAATGACCTCTGACATGTTCATAAAAAACATTAATTCCACTGACAGCTGTGCAAGAGATTTCAACTCTCATCATAATATAAAATAACCAGCTGATAGGATAGATCCCTATCCGAAAAAAAAAAAATTCCTCTTCTGTATAACAGACTACCCATTCAAGTTAAAAAAACAACATAAACTCAATAACCCTTTTCAAACACATTCTTGAAGAATGGATGAGAAAACATAAATATGCCATGTGGTCCAGCTTCACAAACAATTATGAAAAGAGGAAGCAGCTAATGGGAACAGCACCGGCTAGGTTACAAATGATCTAGCTGACCAACAGCTCTGTAAAACCCTATGAACCTGTAAGAGTCATTGACTACATTGGCTATTGCCTAAAGAAGATAATCTGAGTATAAATGTTTGCTTTGTATAGCACAGCTTGTAAAGCTTGTATGGTGATGGTGACCTGATTTTAACATAAGAAGCCTTAAAGCTAATGACACTGCAATACTTACTACTTTTTTAACATATTTTAGATTTATGCCTATACAATGATGATCTACTTTACCTTCAACTGAATGAATGAATAAATGAATATCAGTTCTTGTGAGACCATTCTACAAGATATAGTAAACACCTGAGGCTTTTATGGGATCTAAAATATGACCACTAATCTGAATAACCACAAAGAACTTCTCCAACATTCCATAAGGCAGTGGTATTAGAAGGATTACATAATTTACCACTGACTTGGTGATATCAAGCTATCATTGCAATGATTTATAGCAGATGGCTTAAGTATGTATTTCCTTAATATGCATCCTGTAGCATTATATACCTATTGGAGTTCTATAGACTGAAGTTCAGAATATTTTACACTTGAAATGAGTGCCTTACCTTAATTGCTGCTGATATATTCTGGGTGACCTGGTAAAGTACTTTGGCCTGCTTTAAATACATTCTGTCTAGTAAGAACGTAATGTGTCTTTGGCAAGCAATCACCTCTATTCATGGAGGAATCAGGACTGGCTCTTCAGGTAAGTCATGGCTATGGTATTAAAACAAATAAATGCATAACAACTTTATGGCATATGACATGTCCAAAAATTAACACAAAATACTTTTTTCAACAACAATTATGCCACCTGAAAGGATAAAAATTCCTGTAAATGTGTGAGTGCGCAACAAAACGTTATGTCCCTCAAGGACTTTCTCACCTCCAAAAGTGTGTCTAGATCAGGAGCCTGGCTCTAAAGCATAGATGAAAAATCCCTGACTATGACCCAGATGACCAAGGTTTGAGCATAGGAGCTAGGGGATCTGAGTAGAGGGGTGAGCAGTTGATGGTGTCACTTTCTTCCTGTGGGAGATTTTATTTCAGTCACTCTATTGGTGGGGCTTAGTGCATACAAGTTCTCAGTACATAACACTGGATAGGGGATGTGTGCTTGGCACTGCCAAACCCATGCATGATGTCCTGTAATTCTAATGTTCAAAGGTGCACATGCATAGCAGGGTGGTATTGTGGACACCATGGGTAATGCAGGTGCTGATGTCATCATCAAGCAAGTGGAATTAAGCTATTAGAGAATTCTCCAAGACCCACCTTGGAGTATGATATGTCTTTTCTTGACGTGGGGTGTTATGTGGCCCTCTGGCCTAACGGAGGAGAAGCTAAAGATCTCAAGACACTGTGATAATAGTGTTTCTGAGTCCGCACTGTTGGTCTGAAGAGCAAGAAGAAGTGCTGAACAAACTGCCTCTATTCCAGCCCAGTTAAGTTATCCATCCACTTGTCTCCTGCTCCAGGAGCTTGGGGGGATTTCCCATCTCCCAAAAAATTAATGGAAGAGCTGTTGGATGGCTTTGATGCTTGTCAGACAAGAAGACAAAAAATGAATGCTAAAGTATTTGGAGCTTTATAATCATGGCATATACAAACTGAAGAATCTTACCAGTGGATAACAAACTACCAATAACCAAACACCCGTGGCAGTGCCAGCATAAGAAATTCAACAGCCAGCTAAAAACACCTGGATTTATTAAGTGAGTTGAGTGTTTTCAATCTTAACAATATCATAACTTCATCAGAACTAAATTAATTCCATTGCACCAAGTTTAAATGACAAAAATACCAAATCACGTGTAAAAAATAACCAATCAACCTTATAATTTAATTAAGCATTATAAAATTTCAATTTTAAAATAGACTTAATTGAACAGTGCCACCTTCCCATTGTAATATGGTAGTCAGCCAGGCATCCTGGCTTAGTAGCCAGTATTTTTTGGTTCTTTTGTTCAGTGCTTATGGGATAGCATTGTACAGAGGGATCAACTTCATCTCTGGCTAGATCAACTGCATCTCTGGCTATTTTCTCAGCATCTACCCTCTCCTTGATATTGCATTAAGAAGCATGTTTTAAATAATGAATATGGCACAGCTGATATGCAGCAGTAAACAAATCAGCAACAAAATGTATCATATTCAAAAATCAGATCAAAAATCCTCAGTTTTACTTGTAAATTGACACATCAGTTCCTAGATTTGCTGTAATATGTATGGAGTAAGGAGTTTGCCGCTAACTTTTCCTGAAGCCAAGAACCGAAAACAAACAAGCAAATAAAAAAACAAAAAACAGGCTAGTGTAACTATAGCAAGTGGTCACTTCAGTTGTAACAAGCACTGTGCTACAATTACTGTAACATAGCACACTGACCTTTTAAAGTTATCATCAAATACAGTATTTGCATTCATTAATGAAGCCACAATATCCTCACAGATGCTATCACTGCAGTCATACCCCATCACCCCCTAACATCTAGCACCCTGAGCAGCTGATTGCTTTACTCTACTCTAGTTATGGCTGTGAATGTAAGTTCTACACAATATTTTATCCTGACATGATGGATGGCTAAAGTATGAATTATGTCCCAGGTACTGCAGGTTTAAATAGAGATGCTGACACTGGCTGATCCAGTTTGGGAGGAAGAGGAATGATACGTGAGAGATGGTTACCTCCCCACAGGGAGGGTTGGGAAAGTGTGGCTCACAATGTATGTTCTGCCTAAATTTTGAGTGGAGATTGGAGCCACAGACATGATGGCCTCAAGGATGGGCTGTTATGTCAGCACCTCTCAGGCAAGTGGCTAACAAGTTCCAACACCACACAACAGCATGTCCAGTCCTTGTGGGCCTGAATACATTTAGAGGGAACACAGCTTGAAAAGGAAAGTGTTCTGATGTTTGCCTGGATGACGGCCATATTGTAATTGTGTTGTCAGCCCATCAAAGGGTAAAAATGAACAATGGCAGCTCTGTCAAGGAACAGAGAAATACTGTATCACAGAATAAAAGTTTTGTATAGTATTCATCATTACACATTAGAAGTGAAATAAAATACAAAGATTTCTTTCTCCAAGTTGAGAAAAGCATTAGTTTTCTAGCTGTGCAGATGCATGATGCAGTTGCATTTGATTACTTTATAATAGTTCTAAAAATGTATCTCATTATCACGCAGAGCATATCACTATGCCTTAATAAGTAAAATAGGCAAGAATGCTGATAACGTATTACTCTGGCTTAGATAAATCTGGTTACCAGCAAGCTTGTGCTGAGTTAGAGGCAAGTAAGAAATGTAATAAGGACTCATCGAGAAAATTACTTTTGATAGCAAATGAACACTCGCTAGTCTGTTAAAATTCTGGTATCATTGTTCGCTGGAAAATAATTGGTCTCTCAGGCACATTAATAAGTAATCCTGTATTCAGATGCCTGTCTCCTCAGAGATGCTGTTACATGAATTCCAAGCAATTGAAATAAAAACAATACAAATACACACATGCATTATTTTCTAATTGTTTCAAGGCCTGATTCTGTGTTTTAGGCAACCTGGTTTTATAAGCTTCCGAGACAGATTATTTGGTTTTGGCTTTGTAAATGTTCTTACATTATTTGAAAGTTTCTGTTAAATACATTTTAAAGTTTTTCCATGTTGACTAACTCTCTGAAATGGAAGTCATAATAAACTATCATTGTAAGTATCATTATCTGCTCTGTTTGAATATAACCATCCTATTTCTCTTCTAGTATATGTAAATGTTTCAATAGCAATATATTATAGCACATCTGATTGTATAATGCAATCCAAAAATATACAGATACATCCATATTTTCTCAGTACAAACATAAATTGAAAAAGTGCAGATGGCAGAGCTGGAAACAATCCTTTCTCTTGCAAACTATATGGACTTGCAAACTTTTCCCTGATATGCACTTGTTTGAATGGTTTGAAGAACAAGGCTTATTGGTCTTTTGGAAAAAATCCATACTGAATGCTATTTACAATTTATTTTTCTTAAATTAGAAAATGATAGACACGTGCACATTTAGTATAAGATTTGGATTTAGTATATTAGTGATTTTTCATGGAGATACGCTCTAATAGGTACTCACTGGTATTTCCATCCCTGATATCTCAACAAAAGTAAGACTTTTTTCCTCAGCTGCTTTATTCAGGATGCTGAGCATCTGTAATCAGCATGGCTATGATGTCATACATTCTGACTATTAAGGCACAATTACATCTGCTTATAGAAACAAAATGGCTGCACTGAATAACAGTAACCTTAAAACAAGAGGAGAAAAACAAGAATATATACAATATTATATTCTTGAATAACATAAACATAAATCCATAAGCAGATACAGAATAGTGAGATAATGAAGAACAATGAGGATACCAGAAAGATACTAAGTATCCACTAAAGGTCTCCAGCCCAAATGATATGTTGTCATTTCACATAGTTTGAAGGCCTTCCAATTTGAATGCTTGTAAGGAAAAATACTAAGTAAAAAGTTATGATTGCCCTAGGAGTTGGAAGTGAATGGCAAAACAGAAAGAGCTCAGAAGACTGAATCCTGAAGCTGCAAAGACCAAAAGGGATTTCTCTAATGGAATTATGGCTAACTAAGTTTTGAAGTAATGAACCATTGGCTGTGGCACACATCTCCAATGAATACCTTTAAAGCAAGCACCTGAAAGCCACTTTTTGCAGAACATTATTAGTCAACTAATAGGAAACAATGCAGTTAACAATCTGGTTGGAAAATTATTTTTGATACAAGACCCTCCTACTTTAAAGCAAAGGAGGCAAACATCTCTTCCACCTTCCTGAACTTTGCATCTGCATTAAAATCTGAGTTGGTAGTTCCTATCAAAAGAATGAAGGTGACATCTCCTTGTGATTGAATGAAAATTTGAAAATGAATGGATTGCTTTAAGGATAAATCTGACACCACTTTTCAGAAAAGCAAGGATTAAGTTTAAGGGATTCCTGATTTCTGATGACTTGCTTCCTACCAATAAAACATTCAGTTCCTGCAAGCAGGGGTGATACCCAACTAGAAAAGTATATAAACTTCATAATCCTAAAACTATCTAATTTAAATAGGCAAACTTGTCAATTATAAAGTTAAAGTCACATAGATAAGAATTACTCCTCAAATGAGTGTTGGGACACATTTCTGCACTTCACAGGGTCATGGCCTGCTGGGATGCTGGAAAACTACACTCTGGTCATGGAATAACCAAGTACTGAATTGCAAATGTGCATGAAATGGTAGATAAGCACTTCTTAAAACTAAATGAATGGGGTTCTATGATGTGCACCTGTGCCTAGGTGGTGAAACTCTCTTAGGAGTATTATATCTGGCAAGTAGTAGCCACCTCAGAAATGTCCTGATGGATAAACACTTGAAGCAAAGAATCTAAATGAGCAGCTTTGCTCCTGAGATGTAGTCACTTTCTGCTTCAAAGGAGTACTCCCTCAATTTTACTGGGATAGTGTCCTGTGAGCCTGTAATCCCACCTTTTTAGTTTCAACAGAATAATATGCATATTTTTTTCTTCCAAGAATTGTGCATTTTGGGCTTAAAATCAAAGCGAACAGAAGAAACATGTCTTGGAATATTTATTTACAAAAGAGGGAATATGGCTACCATTTCCAGCTCAACAAAATGGATCTGTCAGAGCATGGATACAATATGACAAAGGCGGCATTTGGATGTATGATTAGCAGCTTGATAAAGAGGGTGCCTCAGTCCCAGAAAAGTCTGATAATAATAATAACAGCAATAATAATAATAATAATAATCATAATAATAATAATAATACTTAACTTTCAGCCTTAGGGAAGACCACAGTAGCAATGGTGAATATATGGATAATTTAGGAACCCCCTTTCAACCACTCTGTTTTTTGGATGTGGTTGGAAATCAGAGTATCCAGAGGAAAAAAAGCATGCAGACATGATAAGAATAAGTAAAACTATACAGATGGTGACTTTATCTTTCATATTGCTAGTTCCAGAAAGCAAGATTAAAACCCAGACCTTGGAGCTTTGAGGCAAACATCTTACCGTGAAGTCACTGTACCACACATGTCCTGGAATTCTCTAATTCTCATGTCAGTGAGATAACTGTGGATGTAACTTAGGAAGTATAGTATTACATTTATTTACTCCAGTATGTAAGTAGCTGCCAGGGTTTTGCCTCTCTTTAGAGATGGGGTATGAGACAATGCCATCTTGTTTATACACTGTGCACGTCTATATTACAAGATCGAACCTTTAGTTAATCGAATAACTAAAGATCAATCTTGTAATATCAAAAGGTAAAAATGTCAAACAGCTGATTCAACCCAGGGGAACACTTCCCTTGGCCGCATCAAAAAAAAGCTTTAAATCCGAAATCAACCACCCCTAACTAAATATACCAACTCCGAGATCGCTCCAAATTGGAGAAAAGGGCATAATCCAAATAACGGCCAAGGGAAGTGTTTCCCTGGGTTGAATAGGATGTTTGACAATTAGCTTTCGATATTACAACATCGATCATTAGTTATTCAATTAACTAAAGTTTCGATCTTGTAATATAAACCCCACTGTGCTACCTTGTTTATTGACATATCATACGACATTGTGATTATGAGTCTCTGCCACTCTTTTGTTCCTGTAACATAACACAGCATAATCAGTCAATCAAAGCAGGAGTACTCACCAAAAATGCTTAAAGCAAGTGGCATGCCTTTAGCTACAACTGGTTTATGTAAATTTCCCATTCCTTGTGTTCCAATCTCTTGCGAATTAGTGAGGAGATTAACTCAGTCCACTAACCTATAAGCACAGCAAATATGAACAAGATAATAGAAGGGAATTCTCTATTATGATTGGTGGTAACTGCTCACCACTATAGAATCTACTGACAAGGGTATGATAAATGAAAAGATCAGAGTTACAGATGCCACCCACGTATGTGCAACACCTGCAACCTGGTGAATGCAAATTGAATGGTGAAGAATGTGGCAGCCATAAGCTGCCTACAATATGACAAAGGACTGTATTTGGATGTATGATTGTCATACTGCCTTCTCAATGGGCAAGAATGACAGACTCTAGAATGTTCACTTCTGCAGGAATGAAAGCAGTCCTCTGAGTTGGGACAAGAGAATGCATCTTCCAGTTTATGGACATCACTAGGGCCTGCAACCACAAGATCAACCTGACCTAGCATGGTATTGTGGAGACCTGAAATATACCTTTAAGACTTAAAAATCTTATGTGAGAGGGTGGGGTTTAGCATTTTCGAGTAAAGCTTCAAGGGAGCAAAACTTCTCTCTGTCTCTGGTTTGCTTCAACCTTATCATATAACCCTTAACACAGCTATTCAATTTATGAAGAACCTGACTATGGAACTACAACATGACATCAGAAAAAAATGAAAAAATGTCAGATTTTTTTTTTCATTTTTACTTACCGAGACACGGTGTTGCATTCATTTACTCTGCTGACTTATTGTACTGCAATGCGGATGCTTTTGCTTTCCATAGTAGATTTTAAAGTTGACACTATCTTGCTATATATATTTATTCTTTTGCATTTTCATTTATAGGCTAACCTTAGCAAATGCATCCTTATTTGCATAAGAGGTCTTCAATTCCATAATGTTAAAAATATACAATTTCTTTAAGTTATACATATAAATCATCCCTAATTTTAGTAGGATTCTATTCTGTTTCTGGTTTCTGGTGGTGTCAACAGGGCTACTAACAACTCTGAAATTGCAATGAAATCTACTAAAATTGATAGCCCTGTATTCAGAGTTTGTGATGTATCTCACTACAAGTGGCCTTTGCAACAAAAACAGACTAAGTCCACTATGCTATATCTCCTCATGTTGCAGGAAAAAAAAACATCTGGGTACTCAGTCCTATTTCTCTGAAAGAGGAGGAGAAAACTGGAAAATAAATTACAGGAATACTGCAAGCCAAAGAATATACTTGATGTAAAACATTTTATGGGACATCAAGGAGAGCAAGACACGTTTGATGCTTTTAATACATCAGGGGTGGGTTTGACATATGGTTATGGTCTTCATCTCATAGGTGAAAAGTACAGGATTTGATTCTAACCTCAAGTTACTTGCTAGGCTTAAAGTGGCCCTTCAGGGTAGTTAGGGTAGTATTCATCTGTGAATATATATAAGACACAGGGCATATGATGGTTAATATTAATTTGGGAAAACATCTGATTCTTTAATCAGAGATGGCACGGATTGTGTTAAATGGAATGATCAGTTAAACTCTATAGATATTTTCCACCATTTCAACCTTGCATCATTTCCCATGGCATAAGGAATGGGTAGGGCATATAAACAGCAAGATAAAAATCCCAATGGCTGTGAGTATGACACCATATAAGAATGCCTCAGTCTCCTCTCATTCACTGGAGGAAGGTTTTGACTTCGGGCATCTGAGATCAAGGAGAGGTAGTGGCAGATGGACTGCACCATAGAGGCAAACAATATATTAAACAACAATATTTAATTGAAGATTTAAAAGTGTAAAAGAAGTGATGGTGTGCATGAGAATATAGTGAAACTAAACCATAAATGCTATAAGAGGCTGCATAGCTTCCATTGTGACAAAAAATGTCAATAGGTCACAGACTATCAGCAAATAACTGTAACAAGTATAAATGCAGTGGTTTCAGGTTTCTAAGGCATTATAAAGATAAGAGTAAAGCTTGATGAATATGTGGAAGCTTTGGTCATTATTTGAAAATATTTCTGAGAAGTAAGAGGTCATCACAGCAAAACAATAATGTTGTAGACACAAATGATACACAAATTATCAGTTAAAGATATAAATGCTTCTGAGTACAGTAGAAATGCAGTTTGTGAATGCTGGGCAAGCTACTGACAGAAGAATGTCTTGACTGAGAAAATATGGATAACTAAAAAACACAGTGTATTTAAACTTGACAACTGAGCAGGGTTTTGTCCGTGTCAGCATTCATAATGTCCCTAAACTGCAAATTATTTCTGCATGTATATTGCCATATTCTGAGCACAGGTTAAGTTTAAACCTCATATCTTGTCGTCGTCACTGCACTGGTGAGCTTTGTATTTTTTCACTTCTGCCAAATACTTGGCCCAAGCATAATCTTTACTTGATACGATCTCCTCATCAACTTTTTGCTTCTTGGCTACCACTCCAGTCTTGAGTGCTAGCTTCGCCCCTCCTCTCGGCTTGCCCACCTGGGTTTAAGGAACAGAAGATGACAACCATTATATGAGCCCTGGGAGTTGCAATGCCAATGTATCCCAAAAGTGACGTCTGCTCTTTTTCTTTTCCTGCTTCTCGGTTGGAGTCTTCTGCTGCTCGTCTTCACGTTGGCTACCACATTCTCCCTCATCTACCACCTCACACCGTTCTATCTGGCCTCTTCTTCCATTTTCTTTTTGAAGAACTTCAAGAAACTGCCATCATTCTTAAAAGCATTTAAAGCCTGAACAGCATTGGAACTACCTATATCTGGTACAGTGACCTGCATAATAATAGTCAACAAACACTTCATTGAAGCTCTAGCTCTAAAATATTAGTAATGTATACCCAATCTTCTTATTTTTTTTCTTTCTGCTGTTCCCATTGGGAGACACCACAGTGGAGCAACTATTTCCATTTCTTCCTGTCCTCTGCATCTTGCTCTGTCACACCAACCATCTGCATATCCTCTCTCAGCACATCCATAAACCGTATCTTAGACCTTCCTCTTTTCCTCTTACCTGGCAACTCCATCCTTAGCATCCTTCTCCCAATATACCCAACATCCCTCCTCAGCACATTTCCAAACCAATTCAATCTCAGCTCTTTGGTTTTGTCTCCAAACCATCCAACATGAGTTGACCCTCTAATATTCTCATTTCTAATCTTGCCCATCCTCATCACACCCAGTGCAAAATCTTAACATCTTTAACTCTGCAACAACCAGCTCTGACTCCTGTCTTGTCATCAGTGCCACTGTCTCCAACCCATATCACATACCTGGTCTGACTACGATCTGGTAAACCTTCCCTTTCACTCTTACTGCTGATCATCTGTCACAAATCACTCCTGACACTCTTCTCCACCCACTCCACCCTGCCTGCAGTCTCTTCTTCACCTCTCTTTCACACTCACCATTACTCTGAACTATTGATCCAAAGAATTTAAACTCCTCCAGCTTCATCAACTCTTCTCCCTGCATCCTCACCTCTTCCTCTGTCCTCCCTCTCATTCAAACACATATAGTCTGTCTTAATCTTGTTGACCTCCATTCTTCTCCTGCTCTCTAGAGCATGCCACCACCTCTTCAGGATCTCCTCAACCTGTTCTCTACTCTCACTACAGATCACAATGTCATCCACAAACATCACAGTTCATGGGGATTCCTGTCTCATCTTGTCTGTTAACCTGTCCATCATCATTGCAAATAAGAAAAGGTTCAGAGCTGATTCTTGATGTAATCCCATGTCCATCTTGAATGCATCCATCACTCCTACCACAGACCTCACCACTATCACACTGCCCTTGTACATAGCCTGTACCATCCTTACATACTTCTCTGCCACTCCCGACTTCCTCATACAATACGACAACTCCTCTCTAGGCACCCTATATATGCTTTCTCTAGGTCCACAAAGACACAATGTAACTCCTTTTGACCTTCTCTATACTTGTCCATCAATGCCCTCATTGCAAACATCACATCTGCAGTGCTCTTTCCTGACATGAAACCATACTACTGCTCACTAATCATCATCTCCCTTCTTAACTTAGCTTCCACTACTCTTTCCCATAAATTCATGCTGTGGCTGATCAATTTTATCCCTCTGTAGTTACCACAGCTCCGCACATAACCCTTATTCTTAAAAATCAGTACCAATACTTTTCTTCTGCACTCCTCAGGCATAATCTAATTTTCCAAGATTTTGTTAAACAATCTGGTTAAAAGCCATACTGCATCTCTGCTAAACACCCCCATGCTTCCACAGGGATGTCATCTGGACAAACAGCCTTTCCATTCTTCATCCTCTTCATAGCTGTCCTTACTTACTTCTTGCTAATCCATTATACTTCCTGATTCAATATCCCCACATCATCCAACCTTCCCTCTTTCTCTCTCTCTTTCTCTCTCATTCTATTCATTCATCAGCCTGCCAAAGTACTCTTTCCATCTGCTTAACACACTCTTCTCACTTGGGAGTATGTTTCCCTCATTATCCTTTATCATCCCAACATGCTGTACATCTTTCCCAGCTCGGCCCCTCTGTCTAGCTAATCAGTGCAGGTCCTTTTCTCCCTCCTTAGTGTCCAACTTTTCATACAACTCACCATAGGCCTTGTACTTAGTCTTCGCCACCTCTTTCCTCACCATACACCTCATTTCCTTATAGTCCTGTCTATTTTCCTCATCTCTCTAACAATCTTACCTCTTCTTTGACAAAATCTTCCTCTCTATACTCTCCTGTACTTCCTCTTTCCACCACAAGGACTCTTTGTCCTCCTTCCTCTGTCCAGATGTCACACCAAGCACCTTTCTATCTGTCTCCCTTACTGAAAATTTTATTTTAATGTGTGCACTCTGCTTCTATGCTGCATGGATCCAAAGTATTCTTAAGACACACAGTCTTGCTGTGCTGTTTACTGCTGAATCAGAGACACAAAGCTTTGCATGACTCCATTTGTAGTCTGTTTAAAGCACCAAGCCTTTTAAATTGCACACTGATAAAGAAATATATTTTGCATCCATAAGCAGTTATAGATAACTTATTTTATAATAAACCACACATACTCTTTCCATCAGATTGTAGCATATATTTACAAAGTTTTTCTTCATTACAGATATGAATGATGACTTCTAAAAAATACCTGTCTCTGTCCTTCTCTCACATAACTGAATTGCTTACAGTTGTTATATAGAGTGCTAGTCATGCACATAGATTTTGTTATTTCCTCTTGGTATCTTTTTTGGCCTTCTGTGGGAAGTCACATAATGTCTGTTTTTAGACTTTTCTATTATCCTTTTGTGATTTACTTGTAAGCACTTTTGCTGATGTGAGGATGCCATTAACAGAAATCTGAAAGGAAACATATGTACAAGCTATTCCTATTGAAAAAACATCACAAATTGCTGAGTTAAGATATTTGTTCTGCAAACATGAGAAAAGCATGTGATACTTGCTTTCCAATATTGCTGTGTTAGGCTTTTCTGATGCTGTGAAAAGAAGCCTGTCTGTTATACATATGGTATGAATGCACATTTTACATTGCTAAACTCTATACATATATTCAAGCAAACTTTTTATTCTATGCTTTATCTTTCAACATATTTATAACAAAATTAATTTTAGCCGTATATTCATAATCTCTAACAATTCCCTCTTTTTTAAAACATACTCAAAACACTTTATACTGACATGCATTATTTTGATTAGAAAACACATTAAGAAACAAAACCTTTAGTCTTTTTTTGATACAAGTCAAAATGCAATTTTACACAGTTAATGCAATGATATTAAGTATTACTATCAAAACTGAATGTATCTAACAACTTTTTCTTTTGCAGACCATTCTGTGAAAATATTTCATCAATTATGGGCTGTGTCTGCTTTAATTTTATTTTTAAACTTGATTAATTTATTCTTTTGCAATTACAAAATTTAATTTAGGACTTAGAACTGTTCCATTAACTCTTTGCAACTGTTGAATTAACTATAAGAGACAAGAACTATGTGCTCCTGCAAGCATTTATACACTGCTGAAAATATACAGTTTCAGTGTCATTTTAACCATTACATTGTGGTCATGCCTCTGAACTGCCCATTAGCATCTTGGTAAAGTACTAAACTGGGCGTAGATAATCAATATTTGAATGTAATTATTTCAGTATATTTAATACTTGAGGATTTAAAAAAATATGATTTATACACTAAAGAATGCTATGCACATATTAGTCCATTAGCTGTATGAATACAATGTTTTAATATATATTTTTTTCTAGCTGGGGTAACCAATAAAATGATGGTCCAAAAACCAATGCTAAAACTGCAAATTGAAACCAGTGATAATATTACAACTTGACAAATTACTTTTGAACTTATTACAATGTATCCTGTACAGTATGTATTTACACAGACTGTTTGCTATTCATGCATTTCAATCTAGTAGGTATCCTGGACCCATGTTTTTTCTCTACACATAGTCATAGCTAGACATTAATTTAATTTGTACTGAATTCTTCTGCATTTGTACATACAGAAACTATTATTTGTACTGAATTCTTCTGGATTTGTACATACAAAGACTGTAAAGTACATTTAGTCTAATCTTACAAATTTAATAACATTAATATTAAGCAATATCTTGGAAAATTCTTATGTCTCTTTAGAAGTATCTAGTGGAATTGCCACCAGAGTCAACTACATACCCAGAAATTAAAAACATTTATGCTTTTTGCATACCAACATTGTCTTGCCTAAAGCATATTAAAAATATTCTCTCTTGTATAGCTTAAGTCATCTTTTTATAGCTTTAACAGGTTATAAATACAATTTAATACTAAACAATACAATAATAACTATTATGATAGCTATTAACAACTTGTAAAATATCTTATCCTGTCAGGTTTAATCTGTTTCCCAGTATTTCTAATACACTAATACCTGTTTTTTCCTTCCCCCCCCAAAAATAGTGAAATATTATTTCTTCCTGTATCTCTGTTTCAGACCCTTGTGCAGTACTGCTTATACAGTCAGTGTAAAACTAAGAGAGTGCCCCTTCCCCTGTAGTAAACTGCAGTATTGTTTATTTGCTTTATGCTGTGAGAATAGAATGCATACCAGCCCAATACTTTGGTTATACATTTGCTTTGTTAGTTTACTAAACTACAGACCTTTGTCTACTTTTTATAAAGCTGTTGCTGTTTACTACTAGTAGTAGGTATTTATAACTTTCTGCATAATTTATTTGACCTGTATGCATATTATGGCCCATTTGCTGGCTATACCTGATGTAACTAAGGTTTTTAACTTTTAACATTTATTTGCAAACAGATTATCAGTGATATCTATGCACAATTATCAGTGATATCTATGCACAATTGTGACATTTTATTACAACTACCAAATAGTGTTGCCTGTAAACATTTAACAATTATGTTTTAATAACAATGAGTTTTTAGAAAAACACAAGCCACTTGTTTGGCAATCAGTCTTGTTTCTTATCTGCTCAACATTTCCTATAATTATTCATCCAGTCTAGGAAGGTCTGAGCTCACATTTTATACACTCTGTAACTATAGTTAACTCTTTTAGCATTTTTTCTTTAATTATCTGTTAATAAAATGCAGTTATGAAACACTTAGTATTATATTTGTGATTTGCATAACTATGCAAACTAAACATTATTTTACAATTAGCTTACATATTATTTTTTAACTTTTGATTTCAGTATTTTTAATTTATTTATTTAACTGCCCTACTATTAATTTTACAAAGACTGTTTGACTAATACCATCTGTGATTTTATTTATTTTTAAAATTCATAACTTTAACTGTTTGGTGTGGTGTTACTATACAATTATAAAAAATTGTAAAAAAACAAATAGATATTAACTTAACTAACTCATTTATATTTATATTATTTATATTTGCTGTTGTCTGCTTTTTGCTTTTGCGCATCGTAAACAAATGTATCCTAGATGAAAAGAAAATACATGCATGTCAGTCTCGTGACTTTAAATCTTTATTTAAGCATGTCAGTCTTGTGACTTTAAATCTTTACTCTTATTAACTATTTTTATTTAATTTTATGCACTAGAACTGTTTTGTGTAACTATTTTTGTTTAATTTTTATACACTAAAACTGCTGTGTACCTTTTGACTATGCTATTAGATTGGCAGTCATATGCTCTACTTTACTGTAGTACTAATAAACTTCTTGCTTTAATTGAATGGAAGTTTTAAACATTTGAGAATGATTTGTCCAGACATCAGATCTTAGCATGTATGCTTAACCATTTTCAAAACACAAACATATTATAAAATATATTTCTTTTGCCCAGATTAGCTGTGTATACAAGAAGTCAGTCTCTGTCAGTTTAGCTAATTTATTTCCTTTATTTTGTAACTGCTGTAGAAGAGTTTCCTGTTATGTTGAATGGTCTTTCTTGCATTCTTTAGTAACCTGTTCTGCTGAATTTGAAACTCCTAAACACTTTTGAAAAAATGTATGAATAACTTGTCTAAAAGAAAAAAGTGGTAACACCCACCAGGGCAGAATCGAATAAAAAACTTTTGATACCACAAAGTCCAGCAGCCAAACCACGAAGGTGACACACAACAGGATTTATTAGAACAGGCAAAAGGTTGCAAATAAAGTACAGACTGACTAAGCACTATAGAATGCTTTCGCCAAACAATAAGGCATCTTCAGAGTCGTAACACAAACAGGCATCTCTCAACATTTTAAATACCCTACTTCACATTACAATTGGTTGAAGCAAACCCCTCCCACTCAAAAATACATTATTTATAAGACAATCAATAATTAAATAAAAAACATTTTATACAACTATTTCTTTGATTAAAAACTCCTCAATACTTAAATTTTATTCTAATATATATATAAAACTATAACTCATTAATTACATTCACTTTATTATAATAAATAAATTCAAAATTTCCAAAATTTATAACATTAATCACTCAAACACTTTAAAAACTTTAAAAATATTGTATAATAACCCTTTAAATTGAATTGAATTATATCTGCTGGGATCTTAGTTTTAAAATAGGCTTGATGGAGATGTGGTCATTTAACCCTGGGGGTCTACAGGCATCTAATCTAATTTGCCACTCCGTTTCTAAAGCACCAACCTTGTTGACCACATCCCCACCTTCACCCGAATCAATTACACGACCTATAACAAAAAACAAAAACTTTTTAAAAACCTTACATTTTGTTGTGTGCAAATACAGTGCATTGTGCAAATCTTTCTTTTTAATGGACCTTAGATGTTCAGAAATCCGATCTCGAAGCCTCCTGATGGTTTTGCCTACATAGTAGGCGTTACATGAAGAACAGGAGGCGAGATATACAAGATTTTTTGTACAACAATTGCACTGTCCCGGACATTTGATGGTATATTTATACCCTTCAACACACACATATGAACCTTCGTTCACAAACCTACACCATCTGCAGAAACCACATTTCCTCATGTTTGACCTGTAATTTTTAAATTTGTTCTTTTCTAAAATATCTTTCATGTTCTCCCCTCTACTAAACACTATATTGGGATTATTGCCCAAAATCTTTTTTACCTCATCACTTAAAGAAAAATTCCATACTTCCTTAACTGTTTCAATAAGGACAGATGTCATCTCATTATATTTTACCACTAAACGAAGGCCGTCCTTCTGTTCTTCCTTCTTATTTTCCTTAACTTCTCTTAAATTTAGTCCACCCATTAAAATCGGGGCATATCTACCTTTTCTCTCTCTATTTATATCTCTTTTAACACTTAATAACAGTTTTAAAGGATATCCGGTCAAGAAACATTCCGATCAGTTTAAACATTTCATCTTTAAAGTCCTCTTCTTGACTTACTAACCTAGATGTTCTGACCATTTGAGCCTTAATTAATCCCTTACGTTGATGAAAAGGATGGTAGCTATTAAAATGCAAAAGGGAATTGGAATAGTTTTCCTTCCTAAAAATGTTGCTTGTAAAACCCCCCTCCCCTTTACATATCAATACATCCAAGTAGGAAATACTCTCATTTTTCCAATTGAAGGTAAATTTCAAAAAATTAGTTGTTTTACCCAGGTACTCCACAAATTCTTTTGCTGAGTCTTGGTCCCCTTTCCATAGTATCAGAATATCGTCCAAAAACCTATTGTACATGAGAATTTTTTCCTGATATTTGTTGGATCTAAAAATGTGTTCCCTCTCCCACGTCAATAGAACGGCATTGGCAAACAAGGGGGCACATTTCGCCCCCATTGCCACTCCTAAAACTTGCTGGAAGAGGTCACCTTCAAAAATCAGAAAATTGTTCCTCAATACTACTTCCATCATGTCTAGTAGGAGATTCATTTTCTGCCCTTTAAACAAACCACTCTTAACCATGGCTTCAAAAAATAACTCCAGGCCCTCTTCCTGCGGAATGACCGAGAACAGATTGACCACATCTATGGTCAAAAACCCAAAATCTCCCTCCACTCTTCCTAAATCTTTAAACCTTTTCAAACAGTGCCACGAGTCTTTTATAATGTGTTCAACGTCGTCAAACATAGTTTTTAATGAAATGTCGATAAAAGCAGCTATGGGTTCAGTTTTGGAACCCCTTGCACTTACAATAGGCCTGTATTCCAATCTATCAGCACCCTTGTGAGTCTTCGGGATACCAAACAATGTCGGTATTTTTGGAAATTTAACTACCAAGAAATTATAATCACTTTCATTAATTGAGCCCTGAGAAAGTGCATCATCTAAAAACACATCAATTTTCATATAAGCCGTGTTAATTTCATTTCTTGACACAGCTTTATATGTTTCATCCCTATTTAATAGTGCCGTAATATCAGAGATATAATCTGTGTTAGTCATAATCACAGTGCCCCCTCCCTTGTCGGGCTTCATAAATCTATACAACCCAGATTTTTTCAGGGTGTCCAACAATTCTCTTTCTTTCTTTGTTAAATTATCATCTAACACTTTACAATTTTTTAACATTTCTCTCGTATGGGCCTCCACTATTTTCTCAAAACATAACACTTCCTTGTGGAATGGGGGCATAAATGCACTTTTCCTTTTAAGTTTGTTGTTATCTGGGGTAGAATTGTTCACATTAATCATTTCACTTTTCCACCCCCCTGCAAAAAACATTTTAAGGTGCATCTGCCTAGTAAACATCTTTATTTCCACCAGTGTTTTTACAGTGTCAGGTTTGAACATTGGCACAAATGTTACACCTTTTGAAAATAACTCAAAATATTCATTATTAATGTTTAAATCAGTGTAATTGTAAATACAATAATCGTTTTTACGGTAAACTTTGAAGTTGTTACCTTCTTTGATAATAAATTCGTTGTTGTCACTATATTCAAACACAGTACCAATTTCATGAATACTTTTTTCATATAATCCTTCTGTACTACAATGTGGAACAACCAAATTGTTTTCGTTCCCTACACAATCTATCATTTCCTTGTTTACCAAGGGTAGTATGACATTGTCGTCATTTGAACAACATACTTCATGAACCGAATTAACACGAACGTTAGTACTACCCCCTTCATTGTTAACCAACTCACAAACATTTTTCCCAGCAGAACTTTCAATCCACATTATTTCATTGTCTCTAAAATATTCAACCCCCGAGGTATTCTCATTCATTAATATCTCCCTCTCCTGTTGCTTCTTCCGTTGTAATTTTCTTGATGTTCTCCCTGATTTATTCCCCTGTTGCGCAGCCTCTCTGATCTTCGAGGCTGGTCTTCCATATCTAAAAAATTGTTTGACCTATGCAACCCTTCATTAAAATCATTAAAAACATTAAAATCATTAATTCCATTATTTTCTTCTTCGCCTATAACTTCACTTTCCTTCCCATAATTAAACTCAAATCCCCTGTATTTAGTCCCAGGCGGGTATGCACATTTATATTTGTAATCTAAACTGTCCCTTTTAAATTTCCTTTCCTTGGTTTCAGAGCTTTTTAAAACAAACATTTCAATACTTCTAATTACCCTGTCAAAATTACTTTTGTATTGCTCAAACAGTAAATCAGTGGTAATACTCACATACAACTGTTTAATTTCACCCTTAATTTCATTCAGTTTAATATCGTTGTTTTTTATAATAATGTCCAGCATGTCCAAACCTGTTTGATTAAACAAGTCCACAAGTTCTTTAAATGCTGCCAACCCTTCTTCCACACCCATGGGTCTTTTCCAAATCCTTAGTCCCTTCGGTACCTGATTTAGACCTCTAGATTCTGTCAAGAACTTCGTATCCAACTGAATAGCACGATATTTTTTGCACAGTTTCTCATAGTTCAAAATCTGCTCTCTTACACAAGGTTTCACCCCCGCCTTTTTACTCCTAATATCAATGTCCGGTATTGACGGCTCGTCAAACCAGGAAGAAATGTCAAAGCCGTCGTTCGGCTCTATCCCATTCGGGTCCACCACACCGCCTTGTCGCTGTAGGTTCCTACCTTGAGAACCAGTCGCTTTGGCATAAGATTTTGCCCTGGTCTGTTGAGCACACGGGATTGACCCAACTGGTGAATGCATGGTAAAACATCGAACCTCTGAATCGGTTGGGCTTACCGGTTCCGTGGAACGTTCTCCTCTAAACTCTTTATCACCACTGGCTGCTCCGTTCACCGACTCAACGTCATAAGCTTGAATCAGCTTATTAACAACCACCGCCAGCTCCTTCAAAATTGCCTGCATGTTAGTCCACCAAACGCTGATAATAGCGACTGTCCCAGTAGTTTGTAGAAACAAAAAGAAAAAAGTGGTAACACCCACCAGGGCAGAATCGAATAAAAAACTTTTGATACCACAAAGTCCAGCAGCCAAACCACGAAGGTGACACACAACAGGATTTATTAGAACAGGCAAAAGGTTGCAAATAAAGTACAGACTGACTAAGCACTATAGAATGCTTTCGCCAAACAATAAGGCATCTTCAGAGTCGTAACACAAACAGGCATCTCTCAACATTTTAAATACCCTACTTCACATTACAATTGGTTGAAGCAAACCCCTCCCACTCAAAAATACATTATTTATAAGACAATCAATAATTAAATAAAAAACATTTTATACAACTATTTCTTTGATTAAAAACTCCTCGATACTTAAATTTTATTCTAATATATATATAAAACTATAACTCATTAATTACATTCACTTTATTATAATAAATAAATTCAAAATTTCCAAAAATTATAACATTAATCACTCAAACACTTTAAAAACTTTAAAAATATTGTATAATAACCCTTTAAATTGAATGAATTATATCTGCTGGGATCTTAGTTTTAAAATAGGCTTGATGGAGATGTGGTCATTTGTCTAAGCTTCCTGAGCTCATTGTGTCTGTCTTTTAGAAGTTTATTACATTCTTTTGTAACAGAATGTACTAGAGGTGCTATCAGTAACTGATTTGACTGTTGCAACTCTGAAATAAACCTTTTACATCTGGTGACATAACATAACTGTCTAACATCTGAATATAATGTCAGCATATTAACTTTTTCTGGTTCTTTACCATTAAAATTTGTGTCTGTACAGTCTAACCTTTGAATAGTGGCATGCACTGTATTTTTATGACATTGTGCACACAATAAACATTTTTTATACCACACATGATTTTGTTTCAGATACCAGTCAAATATTGTAATTCATTTGCATAATGCCTTACTGTTAACTTGCAATCCATTTGCATAATGCCTTACTATTCACTTGCCCTAATAAGGTTTTATATTTGCTAATATGCTGTATATACATTTCATTATGTTATTATTATTATTATTACCTCTATGGCATTCATACTGTATGTAACCCAGCATTTTTTTCTTACAAGTCAACAGAGAGGCAGATGGCCAAGCTGCTTTACTGTAGATGGTTGAAAAGTCTCTGTAGTCACTTGTGAAGTTGGTACAGCAAAACTGGCAGTTTCAGTCTTACAACTTTGTATCGTGCCTTTTTTGGAGAATTTATGGCAATGCTTATCTTTCTTCACTGCAGTCTCACTGGATTTTGACATCTAATAAAGTGTATTATTGCTGCAAACTGTAGACAACTGTAGAAATATAAAGTACTTCACATAAACATTAGTTACTGTGCTTTTACAGGAGTGACCTTATACAAGGCATTACCCACTCACACCCCCTGTTTTTGGATACAGGCTAGGAACGTTTGTTAGGGTCACCATTGAATATTGTATTTGAATTTGTGCACTCTGCTTCTATGCTGTGCTGGATCCAAAGTCTTCTTAAGACTTCTTAAGACACATAGTCTTGCTATGCTGTTTACTGCTGAATCAGAGACACAGAGCTTTGCATGACTCCATTTGTAGTCTGTTTAAAGCCCCAAGCCTTTTAAAATGCACACTGAAAAAGAAATATATTTTGCAGCTATAAGCACAGTTACAGATAACTTATTTTATAATAAACCACATGTACTCATAGGTTCATAGGTTTATACTAGGCTATATGCCCTAAGGCATTTATAAGCCTAGCCCAAAGTTTTGTGGCTTACGCCACCCCTTATGTTAAAAAATACTGTGCCCATTAGTTTGTTGTGCCTCTGTCCAGCAGTGACACAGAGATGATTCCCGGGGTAAACCTACGATCTCCCATCCACCGGTCAAGATTTCTCTTGAACAGAGCCAGCTAGGTGCTCTGCCTCACATGGACCGGGATTTTATTCCACAGCATAGGGAGTCTTTGGGTGACAAATCTATCCCTCCAGCATGTCCTATTTATATCCGTGCTAAGGTTTAAGTCGCTTACTCTAGTGGATCTGGTAGATTTGGATTTTTTGAGGTGGAGCATGTCCATTAATTCCGGGTTGGACATGGCCTTGTATGTCAGGCACAGGTCATCTCTGAGCAGGCGGTATGCAACTGAATAGAGCTGGAGTTTCTTCAGTCTGGCAGCATATGACAGATTTTGGAGTCCCTTTATCCTTTTGGTGAGGAACTTTTGGGGTCTCTCCAATTGCTGCAGGTGTTGGGTGAGATACATCCCGAATGGGGCATTGTACTGGATCATTGGTCTGATAAGTAAAGAGTACAGGGGAACAATGACCTCACTTGATCTGGATGTGAATCCCTTCATGATCAGGTGGGCAATGTAGAAGGTCTTTCTAACCACTTTAGCAATGTGAGTTTCAAAAGAAAGGCCACTGTCAACCTGGGTCCCCAGGTCCCTGATAACCTCTTCTGTGCTTAATGGATTGCCACCTATATGGTAGCTTGGGGTTACCTTGTTTTTCCCGAAGGGTATGACTATACATTTTTTGGCATTTAACTTCAGGCCATGGCTCTGGCACCAGTTATCATTTTCCATGAGACCCCTTTGAAGGATATCTGTGTCCGATGTACTTTCCACTATGGCGCCCAGTTTGCGGTCATCTGCAAACTTTGTCAGCCATAGTCCTCCTATGTTTGCCTGTACCTCTGAGAAGTAGATGCCGAACAACAGGGGGCCAAGGACTGAGCCCTGTGGGACACCACTTGTGACCGGCTTGGAGTCTGACATGGCGCCAGCAACTCTAACCCTGTGGGCTCTGTCCTTTAGCCAGTTTGCAACCCATCTTGTGACATATGGGTTTAAATTTAAGCTGGTAAGTTTCTCTATAATACCCGAGTGGGGTATTGTGTCAAGCTTTGCAAGGTCAAGGTAGGCTGTATGGACTGCCTTTCCCTCATCAATGGCCTTGGTGACTGTTTCAAAGAAGTCGACCAAGTTCAAAAGGCATGATCTGCCCTTGACAAAGCCAAACTGGGTCGGGTCCAATGTCTGCAAGTCCCCTATGTCTTTGTTTATGAGTTCCATTATGATCCTCTCCATAGCTTTGCAGACCAGGCTTGTTAAGCTTATGGGGCGGTAATTACCAGGGTCCGTAGAGGTGCCGCCTTTGTGGAGTGCGACCACAGTTGCCGTACGCCACTCCTTGGGCACATATCCTGTGGTAAGGCTAAGATTAAACAGCGGGTTTAGTTCCTCGTTGAGTTCGTGTAGCACACAGCCGGGGACACCATCCGGTCCCATTGATGCTGTGTTTTTAGCTTTAGAGAGAACAGCTTTCACCTGTGCATTTGAGATGTCTGGGAGGCTACACTCTGCTGGGATAGTTATCTCTCCTTTTGGGGGGGAGAGGGGGGTGAAGTTTGCACTGAACCTGTCTGCCAGTATGTTGGCAATGTCTGTGGGTTCAGTGATTTTTGTATCATTTTGGACTAATTCTGTGCATATCTGGGAGTTTCCACCCAGGTTTCTAACATAGCTGAAGAAGGCCTTATGATTGTCTTTTGAATCTATTGCAATTTTTCTCTCAAAGTTGGCCTTGGATGATTTTTATGAGTGCTCGTATTTTTTTACTAATAATGATCAAGGGTGTCTTCTCTTTTATGGATTTTGCTCTATCATGTAACAGCTTTCTCCTCTTATTGTAAAGTTTGTTTATGGCTGGGGTCCACCAGACTGGACGTTTGCCCTTGGTGGAAAGAGTCTTGGTTTTATTAGGGATTGCCTGATCCATGCAGTCCTGGAGGTGTTCGTAGAAGGCATTTGTAAGGGCTTCCACAGCTTGGGTTGTGGTTTCCACTGGCTCGGGGGCCTTGAAGGATACCACACCAGTCTTGAGTAGTGTGAAGTTTGCTTTAGAGAAGTTCTTCACTGTGGTCTTTTTTTTTTGGGGTGGGGCGGGATGTGGATTTCCAGTGAGATAAGTTTGTGATCTGATCTCACCAATGAGGGATATACTTCCGGTGTGGAGCATTTTGTCCCCATGTTTGTGATGATGAGATCTAGTATATTTTCTCCTCTTGTGGGAACAGTGACTAGTTGTTCCATGGCATTTGAATTTATGAACTCCAGGAACCTTTGGGCTAGAAAGTTGGGGCTTGAGTAATGTTCCCAGTCTATATTCGGGTAGTTGAAGTCACCCAATATAATGGTGTTTGGAGATACATCTATACCCTCCAGTGTCTTCAGGAAGGCTGTGTGGGGTTCCTGAGTTTGAGAGGGTGGCTTGTAGCATGCTACAAATTGTAGAGCAGTTTTGCCTATGGTTAATTGCACCTGGATGGTTTCCGATGCTTCGTGCGTTGCCACCAACCTGGAGGTGTGGGTATCCTTGATGAATATGGATACACCCCCTCCTTTTGTGGTGTGGTCCGGGTTTTGGAGCCGGAACGCATGATATGAGGTAAAACCTGATAGTGCCGGGGTGCTCTCAGGAGCCTTGAACCAGGTTTCAGTCACAGCACAGATATCGATGTTCTCCATACTGAGAAGGGCCTCGAGTGCGTGCATTTTGAGATTTAGACTTCTGGCATTGAGCAGCATTACCCTTAGTTTCTTCCCATTTTTGTTTTCTAGGGAGGTAGGTTTAGAATTTGAGCCTTGCCTAAAAAAGGCACTATGGGGGTGGCAAGAGCCTTAGCCAATATCCGGAATCCTAGGGGTGACAGGTGCAAGCCGTCCCTTGTGAAGCAGCGTGGCTTGTCAAGCATGTCATCCCAGGCAGACAGACACTGGATCCCCTTTGAATGACACCAGAAATTAAGCCAATTGTTAAAGCTGATCATCTTGTCTCTATGTTGTGGCATCATTCTTGGTGAAGGAAGAATACTGCTCAGGGTCAGGGTCATACCTGCCTGGGCTACATAATCAGAGAGCTCCTCTATGTCTCTTTTCATGTAGTCCAGGTAGGTACGTCTCAGGTCGTTCACACCAGCATGGACAATGACTGTGTCATATTTGTACTTGCTGTGGAGTGACCCGAGTGCTTGTGTTATGTGATGGATTCTAGCGCCCAATAGGCAGCTTACTGTGACCCTCTCCTTGTTCAGCCTGGTGAGTGGGACGTCAGTGTGTCTGACTATGGAGTCACCTATGACAAGTATGTTTGGTGTTGTATTTGGCCTTAAGGGCCAAATCTGACTCTTTCTGTCAGATTGTAGCATATATTTACAAAGTTTTCCTTCATTACAGATATGAATGATGACTTCTACAAAATACCTCTCTCTGTCCTTCTCTCACATAACTGAATTACTTACAGTTGTTTTATAGAGTGCTAGTCACACACATAGATTTTATTTCCTCTTGGTATCTTTTTTGGCCTTCTGTGGGAAGTCACATAATGTCTGTTTTTAGACTTTTCTATTGTCCTTTTGTGATTTACTTGTAAGCACTTTTGCTGATGTGAGGATGCTATTAACAGAAATCTAATAGGAAACATCTGTACAAGCTGTTCCTATTGAAAAAACATCACGTATTGCTGTGTTTAGATATTTGTTCTGCAAACGTGAGAAAAGCATGTGATACCTGCTTTCCAACATTGCTTTGTTAGGCTTTTCTGATGCTGTGAAGCGAAGCCTGTCTGTTATACATATAGTATGAATGCACATTTTACATTGCTAAACTCTATACATATATTCAAGCAAACTTTTTATTCTATGCTTTATCTTTCAGCATATTTATAACAGAATTAATTTCAGCCTTATATTCATAATCTCTAACAATACACTTACCACCTCTGCTGTGGCTGCCCAGTCCCCCAGTGCAATAGATGGGTTAATATATACTTAATATACAAGGTAAATATGAGTCTGTGTCTACTGGTATGATTAACATTACTTAGGCAATGCAGTAGGAAAAAAAGGAAATGTTATCAGAACAGGTAACAAAAACACAGTTTGCAAACAATATGTGCAGAATTTCATGGATAGAGAAGGTATGCATCTGCAGTGCAGATCACTGAGACTGTGCAAGGAGAGTTAATATATTTGCAGAGGCAATGAGACCACTATGACTCTAGATTTGCATGCTTGAGTGGTGTTTTATCAAGGACATCTCGGAAACTGTCTGAAATCAGGCTGTAAAGCAATTCATTTCAATAAAAATCAGAGTTTTCAGAGCATTTCAGACAAATTGCTAGCAGAAAAGATAGATTGTAAGGAGTCAGTTACATGGATCAAAACACAGGTGCAAAACAAAGTGAAAATATCTTAGTAAAAACAAATGCCATAGTGAAATATTCTGATTTGTTTGGGTACTAGAATGATAACTGCATAAAAATGACAAATTTCGGATTTATTTAGACTCATGATCTTATATGAATTCAGAGCGAACACTACCCCTTATAGATAACCACAAATAGATCCAAAGATAACACTACCCCTAACCAACAGAATAGTTGGCACTAGAACTAATGCAATGTGCTTCTTAGTGTTGGATGCTTATCAAGGATTTGGGAGAATTGAACTGGAAGAGGCTATTTCTATATAGTGGGATTTGAGTATAATCCTAAGAACATGTAAAATTCTGTTGGAATTTCATTAGTTGCAGAGGTACATTAATGTGACGTAGATTCCATTTGAAAATCAGAAGGTGTTAATATTGATGATATTTGGTTTAAGTACTACTAAACAGCAGTTTGATATCAGATTAATTAAGCCAGTAGACTTATCAAAGTCACAAAGTATGAAGATGAACAGATGAAATTGTCTGGTGTCATCTTTCAGATACATAAATAATGTTCTACTGATTGGTTAAATGTACTTGCTTATAACATTGTACACTTCTGTAAAGATATAAACTCCAGCGGAACAGTCTCTCACTGATGTGACTCTTAAGGATGCTCAATGTATTGTCTTCTTCATGTTACACTTGCCTACTACAACTGCACTGCTACAAAAGTTACCTGAGCAAGATACAGTTTAGAGATGGAGAGAAGACAAAACTGAAAGCTTTAATCTAGTAAAGAGGTGGGTTACAACTGCATCTGTATTCAGGTAATTTTATGCAGCCTTTACAATTACACTAACAATGGATACAAGACAAAAGGAGCTGATAACAGTGTTCCTAAAAGACAGCAGACTGATTGCCTATGTATCTAGCCTTGATTCATTGTATATGCACATTGAAACGAAATCCTAGCCATAGTGTGTAAGTCATCAATTTAAAAAATACACATGAAGGAATATATAATTTGCTACACATCACATATCCCTTCAAAGTAAATAAAGAAAGAATTGCAGTATCTGTTGATAACCAAAACCACTTTATTCAATAAAATACCTCCAGTAAGCACTTTTGTCTCTTTCAGTTCAACAAATAGAGACTTCTTCAGACTGAAGTTAGCTTGTAAATACTCCTAATTTAAATAAAAGTCAGTGTCACATGATAAAACCTTGACATAATTTGTCACATGTTTACAGTCATTTAAAATAACAAACACGTTAAATAAGCACATTGCATAAACAACCCTCAAAGATTTTTTAAAACATCCTAATGTTTCAACCCCTTTCGTTTTAAGTACATAACAAATTCCTCTCTGTTATTTAAACCTGGTGGGAAACATGCATTTAATCGGGCTTGCCAGCAGTATTCTAGCCATCCTAACTCTTCTTCTATATTCACTATATTATTAGTATTATTTAAAGTTTCTAGCACTGCACATTTAAAATTAATCTTACACTTTTTTCTTTTAGTGTTTACTTATAGCATTTTTCTCATCTCTGATAGGAGATGGTATATTTCTGGTCGTAATTCCTTCAATATAGTTCTCTCATAGTTCTACCTATATAGAAGGACTTACATTCCAAACATATTATTAAATAAACTACATTCTTAGTTTTACAAGTAAAAACCCCTAGCACTTTCACCCTATAGTTTCCCACTTTTAGCTCACTAGATTCAGTATACAAATAGTTGCACATATTGCAATTAAGACATTTTACCATTCCGCTTTTACTTTCAGCTTATTTTAACTTATTTAACTTAGTTTGAAATATTTTTTTTATAACTTTTTGCTCTTTTTTGAACAAACCTAGGCTCCATACCAATTCCATTAATTATTTCACTGTTTGCTTTAAGTATTCCCCAATTTCTACTTATAACACTTTTTATAGCTTTAGAGTCAACACTATTCTGAACTGCCATTGCTGTCCCAAAGTAATATGTTTCCTTATTTCTTTCCTCTATTTCCATTATCCCTTCAAAGTATTTTCAAGAAATCAGTACAAAAAGCACCAACTGGGTTGCAAAAATGCTGCTAACAAAACTATGATGTTGACATACAGTACAAACCTGGAAAGTTGCTAACTATCGCTGATATCTGCACAACTGCAATAAAGATTTACCAGGAACCTATAAGGAAAGAATTTGAAAGATTTATTAGGTGTGATGTAGAGATGAGGGACACCTGAGAAACTACAAACATGGAATGTCACTGAAAGAGCCAACACAGAAATGCAATTACTGAGAGAAATTTTATCAGGATAGCAAGAAAAAGCCAACATAGGGTCTCATATAAGCAAACCACACTCCAGAAAGGAAATTAACTCATATACAATGTCTGTTATTCAAAGTTCATAGAAATTGCTCTAACCTAAATAAGAAATCAAATGTTACGGTTAATGATTTACATTTGGAAATGTTAAGCTCAAAGAGTACTAGAGATGAAATATATCAGCCCAACATGAAAGTACAAATAGATCAGATGTGCTACATTGTATTCTTTGTAACATGCAGAGAAACGAAAATAAATAAATAAATAAATAAATAATATTGCATAAAATATCTCCTTTGCCATGGCGGGAAGTAGGAAGTGACTTGTAAGTTTGATCTCAATATTATAACATATGCTGATTCTAAATATCCATAAGTCATTCATCTCATGGCTGCAACATGTAGATTTGTAATTAATGTCCTTAAGGCAGTGTAATGTCTGAACAGGTATGGTCGGATAATTGTCTGCAGTTTGTATGTCAAGAGTTAGCAGAGAGTTTCTACATGTTACAATGAGTCAAGAGTCTTAGCTTGATAAGTTGGCACTCTGGGCAGTTCCCAGACTGGTGGCCTCTCAACTGAATGTGGAGGATTTAAAAAAAGTGTTTGTACATGTTAAGAAAAAAAAAAATCATCAAATTGCTGAAATGTAGCAAAGAGCTTTGCTAACATCTTACTGCAGTTACTAACATCTGATAGTACCTCCTAATGCCTGATCCACTACTATAACACTCTACAATATCACTACTTGGGAGCTCTCTGACTTACTGAATTCAACTGCTTATGCCTGCAAAACTCCAAGTAAAAATCAAAACTGCTACCCTGCCTGACTAACTCCATCCTCAATCATCACACCGTGTACAATGTTGCTGTGTAATGTTTGTAAATAACTTGTACCATTGTGTTTAATATTTAATCTGATGTTGTTCATCTTATTTTCATTCATCACTGATGGGTTCGGTTCCGTGCCCTCGGAACCAAGTTGGCCTTATTACCAAGCTCGCACCAGCCAAAAAACTCTTGAGCTAAGTTTCTACCCAGAATGCCGTTCTCCCTGTTACCTCAGATCTCGTTTGTCGCATAGCTGTAAAGCCACGTTTCAGCCAAGCTCTCAGCTAAGTGGAACTTTATTTGGTATTTGTGTATAAAACTTTGGATATCTTCCTTTTTTATAAAGTGAATAATATTTCTAGTCTGCTTTCTTCTCTCAGACCTTGTTTTGTTCTTCTCTTATCTACCTGTCATTACCATTGGTAATCTTTCTAGTACCATTGTTGGCATGGCCTTTCCTCCCCTACCCTTGTGGTATTCCTTCAATACCATAGCTGGTATTTTTTCCTCTCTTTCCTGTAGCCTGTTAGGATTGTTTTCTACCATGGGGTTTTTGTTTTCTCATATCTCTGTACTGGTACAATTGTGACTTTGAACAGTGTTTGGCTTATTTTTTTCTGACTGGTTATACTGTTGGCCTGTGGTGTTTCTCTATCAAGATGTCAGATAAGAAAGGTACTTCAGGCTTTAAGCATTGTGCTTCATGTAAGGGCAAGTTACCTAATAGTGATTCTCACAATGATTTTGTGTACTGTTTGGGGGTGCATCACCTTTCAGTGCAGTCTCCTTGTGTCATTTGTCAAAGTTTCAGTTAACGCACTCTTAATGAGTGCAAAAATAAACTGATACTGAAAGGGTTACTTAAGTTTCTCTTTTCAGAGGCCATTTCTGCAATGGAGGTCTCAACCCCTCCCACTAAGGACAAAAAGAGGTCCCACTCAGTTCTCTCCTCACCATCAGGTGATCAGGGTAAACCTGTCAAATCAAAGGTCCCAAAGTTGTCTTCGGAGCATAAATCTGCCACTACAGCTTTGTCCTCCTCGGCTCTGAGCATCTCAAAACCTTCAATACTGGCATCAGTTTTGGCACAGATCCTGCCTCCGGCACTGATTATAGACCTTACCACAACTATTTTGACTTTGGCACCTGCGGCCACTTCGGCTCAAGGCACACCTTTGATACCTTCGACACTTACATTTTTGGAGCAGACCGCTTTGGCTCCGAGTGCCACTTTGGCACCGAGCGTTTTACCGACTAAACTAGATTTGACCCCTTTACTCCTGGTCTTAAACTTGAGACTTCAGTGCCAGCAGACCTTACACAATGGACCTGATACTCCCCTTCCATTGATTCATTTCTGGGCCAAGTGTATATCCCGTTTATCAAACATCCTGACTCCCCATCCAGAGTATCCACTAGATCCACCAGGAGCCTAACGGAACACGATGTGGTACGTCTTGTGGACCAGCTGTTGGTAGCTGCGGGATACCCACACTTTCTAAGACCCTTCCCCTTGCAGGACTTGGGTCATTTTCTCCACAAACTCTGTCTTACTCTCCTCCTTCGACCATTTCGGTTCTGAAGCCTTCTGCTCTGACATCCTGCTCGGAACCCATTTCCTCGGTGCTGATAGTGCACCTCACTCTGGCTCTGAGTTGGTCCCTTTGGTCCTCAGTTCCTGGGGAACCGGTCCTTCCTTAATCTGGGGATTGGGGGTGAGCGCTTCGGCCCAGGGTTCGGAATTGTGTTTCTCCTCGGTTCCATCCTCGGTGCCAATAGCCTCGTCTGCGCTGATCCTGTTTGAGGCTTCATCCATGGGGGTGCATTCATCAGAGCGGGGTGTGACCCTAATTCCGAGGTTGTCTTTCTCGGTTCCGGGCTCCCATCTCTCTTTGTGCGGACCTGCCTTCAGCGTGATGGAGAGGGCTCTCACTTCTGGAAGCACTCCTGTGATGTCAGAACCTCAGTTTTTACCCCCTGAGCTACAGCTGCCATAGACCACCCCCCAGGACACCGGGCAGAGAAGCCACAAGACACCCCTGTTCAGGGTACCCACTCTTACAAGTCCTCCTCATATACCCTCACTCAGGAGCTCCCTCAGAAGAGGACATGCAAGAGGAAGCACACTGACTCACCCAAGGAGTCTTTAATGGAAGACATGGATTATGATGATGGTGAAGGGTCTCCACGGTCGTCTACTGATGATGTCTCCTTTGGAAACATCCTGGAAATGCTAAAACAGAGAGGTGACTGGAAGCCTTCCAACCTTTTGTCTGAGTAGTCCGTGTTCCTGCAGGCTTTTCACGCTCAGCCTTCTACCCCTGGGTGACCCTGCCTGCCGACAGACTCATCCAGCTCTTTGTGCAGCATGCATGGAAGAACCCTGATTCCATTGAGGTGATCCCTCAGTGACCTGACAAAATTCTTTCCCCTCCTTTGGAAAACCCATATTGGTCCAAGGTGTTACCAGTCAATGCTATGGTGATGGCGGCGGCCATGAAAAAGGACTTGGCTGAGGAAAGTCCCACTGTCCACCAGCCCAACAAGGAGTCCCTGGCAGTGGACAGATTTGGGAAGTGAGTTTTTGGATCAGGGACCTTCGCTATATGGTCTCTTAAAAAATTGGCACATTTTACGAGGCTCCAGAGAAACTTGATCTCCGAACTCTCTGGGACACTCACAGGACAGTTGTCTGATGAGGTCAGGGACAAAGTGGCCTCACAGCTTGCAACTCTGGAATCAATATCCAACTTGTCCATGAGGTTGCTTACACAGGCAACCAAAGGAGCGGCCAGAGCAGCAGGTTTGGGCATTGTCATGAGGCGTCATGCCAGGATGTGCATTTGTGACTCACAGATCCATTCAAGTCTTCCTTTTTGAATGCTCCCATTGAAGCATCATCTCTTTTTGGCTCCAAAGTGAAAGACACACTAGCCAGGTGTGAGCAAGATGAAAAGACTCTGTCTGTCACAGGCCTATGGTTTCCAATCCTCAACATACCTTCTCCAGGAACCAGAGGAGTGGGAAAATGTGGCACAAAAAATCTCAGGATCCTTTCTGTGCCGCATGTGATGATGATACCTCCAGGGGCAGAGGGGGTAACAATTCCAGTAGATGCCCCTACAGAGGCAGAGGGGGTCCTCCTAACCAAGGCTCTAGGGACTCTTTCTCTGGACAGCCTTACCAGTGCTCCAGAGGGGCAGCCTGATTGCTTACCTCTGGAAGCAGTTGAGGGTTGTTTCTCTCTGCACCAAGCTAGCTGGCAATCTATTACCACCAATCGTTGGGTGAAATCATCAACAGAGGTTACACCATTCCCCTTTCTTTTCAACCAAATCTTCCAAGAAAGCTTCCCGATGTTCCACCCATTCAAAGGGAAGCAGCAGCTTCAGAAATGATAAAGCTGTCTCAAAAAAGAGTCACCCAACCAGTCCCACCAGATCAACGTGGATCCAGATTTTACTCAAGATTCTTTTGGTGCCAAAAAAGACAGGGGACTGGAGACCCATTTTGGATCTCAGCAGCTTAAACAAGTCTGTCACCCAAGTCAAATTCTGAATGGTCATGGTTCAGTCCATTCTCCCTTTTTTGAGAGAAGGTGATTGGATGTGCTTGATAGATCTCCGGGATGCGTATTACCACATCAAAATGGACAAACGCTCCAGGAGTCTGCTTCACTTCTGGCTAGGGGCCAGTCATTATCAATTTTGTGCCCTACTTTTCAGACTCTGTACAGCCACCAGAGTGTTTATGAAATGCTTAGCAGTGATCACAGCTCACTTGAGACTACAAGGATTCTGGGTGTTTCCATATTTGGATGACTGGCTCCTCACTGCCCCCACCGAGCATCTTCTGGTAACAGCACTGTAGTACACTCTCTCTCTCTCTCTCTGGCAAAATTGTCAGGAATAATGATACATTATTCCAACTCTGTTGGAAAAATGTGGAATAAACTACCCTCTGATATCTTATCTTTGTCCTCTCTCTCACTCTTTAAAAGACAACTGAAAAATTATCTCAATAAACACTGGCTATGCTCCTGCAACAACCCTGATTAACTCTGCTTGCTTCATCTCTATCTTTTCTTCTTCCATAATTCTTACAATCTCTGCTCCCTATACCCTTGATAAGTCTACCTTTATATAACAACTATATTTATATATGTTATCTCTCACATACTGTATGGCTATTGTAAAAAAAAAAAAAAAAAAAAAAATTTAAGACATTGTCTATTATACTCTTGGATTTTGGTCTGACTATATAGTGTATTAACTAGCTCTGTCTTCCATTTTGGTATTGCATTTCCTATCTCTGTTTAACTTATTATAACCATTGGAGCTTTTCTCCCCGGGCCTCTACTGAAAATGGACATATATCCAGCTAGACTAGCCCGGTCAACAAATGTAAAATAAAAAATAAAAATAAATAAACATTGGGAGAAATCAAACCTTACTCCTACACAACAAATAGAATTCATTGGAGCAGTGTTCAACACCCAGTCCTGTCTAGTATCACCCCCAAACCACAGACTCCAGCATTTGAGGCTCCATCTCTGAGTGATACTCTGTCACACAAAAGTTTCGGCAATGGAAGTTCTTCAGACCCTGGGTTCTATGGCAACTTCAATCCCAATAGTGCCTCTAGCAAAGCTTCATATGCGGATCCTGTGGTTGCTCCTTCTTTGTCAATGGCTCCCAGACTATCAGCCACTTCACTACCAGATCTGAATAACCAACTCCTGCAAACAAGACCTTCTTTTGTGGACGAGGCCAGACACAGAACTTTGGAGTCACCCATTTCAATCCCCTCAGCCCAGAGCCATTGTGACCATGGATGCTTCTCTGACTGGGTGGGGGGGTGCCATTTCCAGGGGAAGACCGTCCAAGGCACATGGTCCACCTCAGAGGCCCACCTGCATATCAATGTTCTGGAACTGAGAGCAGTGCTGTTAGCATTGCAGGCCTTTCATTTGGCTCTCCCTGCTGGGACAATTGCAATCCAATCAGACAATATGTCAGTGGTCTGGTATATCAACAAGCAAGGAGGAACCAAGTCCTACCCCTTGTGTCGAGAAGCCATGAGAATTTGGCAGTGAGCGATAGCTTCCAACCTCTTTCTGATAGCAATGCATATCCCAGGGAGCTCCAACGTAATTGCAGACAAACTGAGCAGATGCATCCCCCTGCCTCACGAGTGGTCCCTCAACCCCAAAGTGGTGACAAAAATCTTCAGCCACTGAAGGCCAGCCTTGCTGCAATCTTTTTGCCTCTCCTTCGAACAAGTGCAGCAGCTATTTTGCCCTTCTTCCTTCAGAGTGGGAGTCCTCAAGGTATGCTCTAGTCCACAATTGGCTCACAGGACTTCTTTATGCCTATCCTCCCATTCCCCTGAATCCACAATTTCTAAAGAAAGCTCTTTGGTTGAGATGCAAGGTGATCCTCATAGCTCCGATCTGGCCTCGACAAGTTTGGTTCCCCTTCCTTTGGCCTCACCTAGTATACCTGCCATGGATTCTGAACCCTCTTCCAGATCTGATTACTCACCCTCAAGTGTTGAGCCACCTTAGTCTGTCCAGTGTCAAGCTGACAGCTTGGTTTCTCCACTTCCATTAGTTGCCAGGCAAGCTAATCTCTCCTCGCCTATTTGAGACATCATCCTGGCCTCTCATAAGCCATCCACCAGAAAACTATATCAGGATAAATGGAAAAGGCTCTCCATCTGGCCTAAGGATTACATGCTAGACCCTTTTTCGGCTCCAGTAACTGCGTTACTTCAATACTTGGCTGAGTTTTTTGATAATGGAGCCTCTGCCTCTACAGTACAAATACACCTAGAGAAATTTCTAGTTTCTACAGTGGTATAGCTGGCACCCCTCTTATCTATTTATGTCTATGCAAAACCTTCCTCAAGGAAACCTCTCATATCAGGCCTCCTATCAGACAGCCTGTGGAACCATGGAACCTCACTTTGGTCCTTCAGTCTTTGACTCAAAAACCTTTTGAACCTGCTGCATAGTGTGACCTAAAGTTTTTGTCTTGGAAATGTTTGTTCTTGGTAGGCATCGCATCTGCCAGATGGGTCTCAGAGCTGCAGGCATTGTGTATCAAGAGGCCCTATCTGGTCTTCCATAAAGACAGGGTATCACTTCGGACGAATCCATCCTTCCTTCCCAAAGTTGTTTCTGAATTCTCCATTAACCAGACCATTAACCTACCAGTGTTCTTTCCAAATTTTTCCAATAGAGGAGAGTACTGTCTTCACTCCTTGGATGTACATAGGCAACTGAGATTTTACCTAGACAGGACTAAATCTATCCGTAAGTCTGAACAGCTTTTCATCTCCTTTTCTGGGCCCAGAATGGGAGATGCTGTTTCTAAGGTTACATTATCGAAATGGCTATGGGACTGCATACGTTTCATCTATTCCCTCAGTAACGAAACTATGCCAAAAGTTAAAGCTCACTCCACTAGATATATGGCAACTTCTGTAGCTTTCCATTCCAGAGCTTCCATGGATGACATCTGCGCAGCAGCTACTTGAGCTAAGCCTCATACCTTTATAAATCATTACGAATTGCACTTGGTCTCCAGAGGGAAAGCTGACTTCAGCTCAATGGTACTCAGGAATGTTCTTCCATAAGTGCCGCCCATGTACCTCAAGGTAGCTTGGGATTCTGTCCCATCAGTGATGAATGGAAAGAAGATTAACAACATCAGATAAAGAAGTTATGTCTTACCATAACATTCCATCTGTGTTGTTCATCTTCTTTCATTCATCACTTCCCACTCTCCTTCCCTCTCCAAAGGCTCCTGGGGGATGCTTTGGGTCCAAGTGGTGTCCTAGGGTATTTGCGCAGAAGTGGCCTTGGCTTTACGTCTCTTTCTCTAGCAAACTCGATCTGAGGTAACAGGGAGAAGGACATTCTGGGCAGAAACTTAGCTCGAGAGTTTTTTGGCTGGCGCGAGCTTGGTAATAAGGCTGACTCGGTTCCGAGGGCTCGGAACCAAACCCATCAATGATGAATGAAAGAAGATGAACAACACAGATGGAACATTATGGTAAGACATAACTTCTTTCATTCATGCATTGAGACTATATATACACTGTATATTGTGCTTTTTCTTGTATGTACTATTAATGTTATTGTGGAGCTTTTCTCCCCTGGCCTCTACTGAAAATAGGCTCACCTAGGCCCAGTAGACTTTCCTGGTTAACAAATGCAATAATTAATTAATTAATTAATTAATTAATTAATTAATTAATTAATTAAACAGCTGCAAAATAGACCATTGCTGCTAAAACAAATGATGTACTCCATCTGATCAACAACTCTTCTGGAGTGCTATACCTGGGGCAGTGCTCCATTCACCCTACCTTGGTAGGCAAGTTGAACATGATTTTAACTGTAAACAATAAACACATAAAGGATTGGATCAACTGGGCTATCATTTAGCTTCGCTGACTACAAAAGTGTTCCACAATGAGTCCTAAGACCACCTCTTTCATTGTTATTGAAGACTGAGGCCTTTGCTTCACAAATATTTATTATTGTTACATCCAGAAAGCAGATTTCAAGCATTCTAAATTCTATGGAGAAGCTGAAGTCTTGTCATAAGTGCCAAAAACTGTCATGGCTAAGTGAAGGAAAATAGGTAAGAGTGACATTGAATCAGAATTTTGGTCAGAAATTGCAGATGCAGGCAACTGTACTGGCTACCATCAAACTCCAAGATGTTTTGTTTACAGAGATATGTCACTGCACAAAGGAAGTATTGAAAATCCTAGAGTATAGCCTGTAAGCAATTTTGGTAGATACAACCAAGTGCAGACAAATTTGTGTTTAAAAGCATCAGTGATTTAGTTTTAAGTAACCATTAGATTTAAGTGCAGGATCTTTCATCAAGTTATCTGAAGCCTTGCCTTTTGCTTTTCGTGATCCCTCTAATGAGAGTGGCCTGAAAATGAAACAGGACATGAACTGCCATGCTCATCATAGTAGACTCATCAAGAAGCCACCTATATGTTTGTGCTCCTGCACAGATTATTGAAATGATGCATTGAGTTCATGACTCACAAGTTCAGAGTAATGACATATTGTTAATCAGTGTATGGTGCTCACAGTGTATAACCTCTAGGGTGTAATTGTTTTTCTTTTCTAATAAAAGGGAACACGATATACATTTTAAGAGTTTAGGGTAGTATGGGAATGCACGTCATTTGTGTAAGTGAGGTTCAGCACATGTGAATAAATGGAGTAATATATTTTGTTTTTGTGATTCATGTCTGTACTGGCCTCTTCCTGCAACTTGTTATAACTTCTTTAATGTTTTTATGACATTTTTAAGGAACTTTAGTTTTAAGCAATAAGTCTCTTTGGTATTAACAAAAGCCAGCTGTCCAGACAAGAGAACATAAGAAATGCTTTTTTTTTAATTTCTCCAAATATTTTGGATTTCTAAAAACATGACGGGAATAGATCCCATTCCTAAGTCAGACTACAATTAGAGTTCATGAAATGAGTATTATTTCAGTCTTGGATGTTAGCTGAGAGTGCTCTTCTCAGCACCATCAATGTGCCCAGAATTGCCTCCTTCTGTAATCCATATGGGGTCACGTGTATTAGTTGCATATGTAAGTATGGCTGTAAATTCTCTTTTATTAGACCAGTTGCTGCTGCTACTTTTGAAACTGTCTGGGTATGTTTTTCCATATTGATTTCATTTCTTCTTGTAAATCCTGGTATTTTATAACTTTGTGTCTCTCTGTACATAACATACTGCCATCACTGTGTGCAGCCATTTCAGTGACCAATACATGCTACTTTTGATTTTTTCCTGGCCTGCTATATCTAGTCTCTTGTATCTGTTTTTTGAACTGTTAGTACTCAGCAATCCCACTTCATATAAACGTCATCATTCTCTATAATACTCTGTGGTTCATGTTTCCAATGCTTCTCAGCTAATTCTATATTGTACTATTTGTGCAATCCCCAGTGCAACAGTCTTGGCGATTATTGTGCCTTTCAGCATACAATCCCTCTACCATACGGTAACATACCCAGCAGCAAGATGTGCTAATCTGAATGTGTCTGTTTCTCCCACATTTTCAAAGGACTTTGCAAACTGACATGTATGTAGTGGTCCACTAAACTTGGCTGACATTATTAACCTTTCATCTTTTGGTTTCAGTTCACCTCTCCTTCACCATTCCTGAATCAAATTGTGGACAACATTAGATAGTTCCAACATATCTGAGTACTTGCCACTATAAATATGGCTTTTCCAATTTTCTTTTCTTCTCATCTGATCTTTTTCCTCTTTTTTTGGCCCATTCAGTTCCTGTCTGTTTTTTGTCTACTTCTGTTTTGATTTCCATTCCCGGTTGATACCAAAATGCTTCTGCTAAACCCGGCAAAGAGGGCATCATCTTAAACTCTTCTCCTCATGTTTTAAAATGTTCACTATGTTTGGGTCAGGTGAAGTCAACATATATGTATGCAGTGTCATAACTGCAGATCTATATATGTAATCAATTTCAAGGAAGCCTATATCTCCTTCAGAGAAAGGAATATAAAATCTTAGTATACATTGATTTTTACATATTTTTTATGCATGTAGCATTTTGCTTGTTTTCTTGTACAACTGATCCAATACTTTTTTGGATCAGTCAATCACCCCAAAACTGTAAATTAGAACAGGAGGAGCAAATTGAGTTATAGTTTGGAATTTATTCCTAGATGTTAAGGCAATGTTTCAATATTAGTTTTAATCTTCTGAAATATTCCTTACTCCATTCTATTCTCATTTGTTCATATTTTATTGACTAGAATTAATCTTTCACCAAATATTTATTCACTCATTCTAGCTCAAGTTCACTTAAATCACATTTCATTTTCAGAGTGATATTTTCTCGGTGCTGGAGCTTTCCTGTTTTAAGTGTTGCTTTTGCACATTTATCAAGACTAAATGTCATTCTTATATCATCTGAGAAAGTTTTAAACATTTGTAGTTCTGCTTTCAACTCATCATCTGATAATTATACAGTTTTAAGTCATCCACAAAAAGTAGATGAGAAGTCTTTAAACATGGTTGGTTTCTGGAAGCCAAATTGTAGCCATAAACTAATCTGTTAAGTAAATAGCTTAATGGGTTAAGAGCAGGACAAAACAGCAGTAATGGCAAAGTATCACCCTGGTATATCCTCCTTTGAATTTTTATCTTTGGGTTAATAATTTGCCCTATGTTATAGCTGCAAAGTGGTTTGTTACTATTTCAGTGTCACTAATATAATTGATCATTGTAGGATGGCTTGTATACATCTGTAAGTATTCCTTTATATATGAATGTGAGATGCTGTTAATTTTTTTTTCTTTTTTTTTGTAATCTATCCATGACATACTTAGATTATTCCCCTTTTTACAATTGTCTATTATGACCACAAATGGTTTCTCCTTATGACTTTTTTGTTATCCTTTTGTTCTGTTACCACATTAGATCTTTTTCTTAATGACTATAAACTCTATCTGCATCAATTCCATTATATAAATTGTATATTGTCAGAAGGCAAGTTAATGGTCTATAGGTTTTAGAATAACTTGCAGGATCATTCTTAAGGAGGAGTATCATTTTTCCTATTGATAACCAAGTTGGTGTGTGTTCAAGATGCACATATAAGTAATTCATAGGGAAAATTGTTGTGCAAAGATGCCAATAACTTTAGCCAGAAGATAAGGTAATACATTTAGGCCTGGGATTTTCCAGTTATAAGCTATTCCTAATGTTGCCTCAGTTTCTTTGGCCATTATTTCATCCCATTTAATATCCTCAGCATTAGAACTAATTACTGTTTATTTTAATTCTTCTATACATTTAGCATATTTGGTATGTTCAACAGGGTCATTGTAACTATTTCTCTAAAATATGACTATTTCTTCTTCCTTGGTAGTACTTTTGATACTTTTGATTTGTTTCCAAGTTCTCTATAAATTTTATGTTTTAGTCATCGGCAAATTGCTTATTTTGTAGCTTTCCTTTAAATCCAGCTCCATATCTTCTAAGTTATTCTCACTGTTTATTATTTTCAGTAGTGTATGATAGATCCTGGTCTGTTTTGACACTACTTGCTTTTACAAAGTCTATATTTTTGATGATCAGTTCCCTTCTCTATATTTTTCTTAACAATGATACTTCTTGTATTAATTGCTTTATAATCTTTCTGTTCTATGCTTCCATGCTGGCATTTACTTGTTTCCTTCCTTTCTTTTCTTCGTGTATGTTTTTGTGGTAATAGAGGTGGTACAGCGGTAGCGTTGTTGCCTCACAGCAAGAGGTTCTCCTGTTCGATTCACGACTGGAGTGCCTTCTGTGTGGAGTCTGCATGTCCTCCCTGTGGTCGAGTGGCTTCCGAAAGACATGCATGAATGGGCATGCCTTTGCTGAAGGTTGGGCATCGGGCTGGCAACTCGGCACCATAAAAAAATCTACTGCCAATCATTAGCAGACCGAAGTTCCGCTGTGGCAACCCCTAACTGGGAAAAGCCGAAAAGACAAACAACAACAGCAACTTTATTAGTTTAATGGCACAGTAATATATCGTATTTATTTCTGTAATATCAAATGAATTTCTTTTAATAGTCTTGATTACTGTGTTCATCTGTTTTAATAATTTTCTAACATTTTGGCTATTATTTATTTTTTGAATCTATTTCTTTCATCTGTCTTAATATGTCTATCCATCTCCATTAAATCAAGCAGGTCTTCCCTTAGATCATTTTCTTCTGGACTAAGGCCATCTTCTTTGCTCTTTTTTTTTCTGCGAGTATCCTACAGAATGTTCCAGGACATTTTTCTGTGACATATCCTCTTCACATGCACCCTGCTTCATCTGCTGTTCCTTCATATGGGAACCCATTGATCTATCAACTCACAACATTACCTCAGTCAGAGTTTCCACAGTTTAATGTTCATTCCCTTCCAGTGTAAAATCAACTGGAATTTCTTGCTGGTCTCTTGCAGAAAGTTCCAGAGTATCACCATGTGGCAAGTCTTCAGATGTCTCCCACTCCACTTGCTGCTGCTTAAATGGGGGACCCATTGTTCCATCATGCCTGTGTTGGATTCTCCACATTAAAGCCTTCACTTTGCAAATAATGCCTAACTTCATTTTCTGTTTGTTTAACTTCTACCTTACTAATCTACTTTTCTACATTCACCCTTTGTTTTCGTACTTTCTTTTTGTATTACGAAATTTTCCATATATGGATTCTTTTGCCTATATTTCTCTTCAAATATCTTTAGAGCTGCTATTTTTGTATTGAGTACTTTGGCTTTCTTAATTACAGAAATATTACCAGATCTCTTTTTCTTTCCCATGTCCGTGTTTTGTATTCAAAAGTCAATGGGTTTTGTTCTTTCTATTTTCACATTTCAAGCCTAGCCAATTTCCCCTTTTTGTGCTCAAATTAACCTATCTCATTAGGTTAGAAATTAGCCTTACCCATCCCATGATCGATAATTATATATTATCCCTAAAAACAATAACTGGGATCATACCATAGATAATTTGAGGGAACCCATGCTTGGGATAAAGGATTTAGGAGCTCCCTCTGTACATTAATAGTACAGGGGGAGTCCTGGGTTAAAATTTCTGTTTCCTATCCATAGATGCAAGTTGTGCTTGAATATAGACAGGAAAGATCTTTCCTTTATGTGAATGGGGAATCTGCTCCATAGCAGGGGTATCCTATGTGAAATATACATGTACCTCCAAACCATTCTGTCAGGGGATGCCTAGTATGCCAGACACAGGTCATCTCTTAGCAGTCTGTAGGATGCCAAGTATAGTGACAGTGCTTTGATTCGGTCCATGTAGGTCATGTTGTTTAAGCCTCATATCTTTTTAGTAAGTTATCCCTGCGAGTGTTCCAACTGTTGCATGTGTCCAGACAGATACATACCAAAGGGGGCATTATATTCAATGACTGGCCTGATTAGGGCTAAGTAAAGGGGAAGAATGACATCCTTCAAAATAGACACAATCCCTTTGTTTACAAGCTGAGCAAAACAGAAGGACTTTCTTACAACAATGGACATGTGATGGTCAAAAGTCAGGTCACTGTCTACATAAGGTCCCAAATTCCTAACAACTAGGTCAACTCTTAGGGACGTTTTGTTAATGTGGTAGTTCCCTGCGATAAGCAACTTTTCAATGCATACAATAATGCATTTTATGGCATTTAGTTTCAATAATTGATTTTGGCACCAGTTATTTATTTGGGACAAGCCTTCCTGCAAGATGGCTAAGTCATTTGGGGATTCAACGACTGCTCCTAGTTTGCAGTCATCTGCAAATGTAGTCAGACAGAGCCTTTTGGTATTGGATTTTACTTCAGAAAAGTAGATGTCAAACTGGAGCGGTCCCAGCAGAGAACATGCAGGGTTCCACTGATGACTGGTCTCTTTGTGGAGGTAAATTGCCATATTTTGATTTCTTGCATCCTATATGTGGAGTCAGTTGGCATTCCGGCAAGTGACATAGGGGTTTATTCCCAGTTTATTTAGTTTTTCTATTGTACTTGAGTGGGGAATTGTGTCAAAAGCTTTGGCTGGGTCAAGGTATGTAATGTGTATCATTTTCCCTTCATCCAATTGCTTTGGTGACCTTTTCAAAAAAATTCATCAAGATGAGTAAGCATAACCTGCCTTTGATGAATCCAAACTGACTCAGGTCCAGTGTTTGGAGTTTCCCTATGTGCTGATTGATTAGTTCCATGATAGGTCTTTTCATGGCTTTGCATATGAAGCTGGTCAAACTTATGGATCTGTAATTGCCACTTCTTAACAGTAACCTTTCTCTTAATCTTACTGCATATCCATTGCCTAGAAATTCTGTGCTTCTTATGTAATAATAACTATGTTTAATTTCTGTCTTATCTTCAACAGTCCACTTTGTTATTCCTATGCCTCTTTTTTGGCCTTTTTGTGGACTACTTCCTTCTTTCTGCCACAGGGAACAGGGGGTGGGCATCCTTTCTCTGGGCCTGGCCTAACCTTGTGGTCGGAATGCTATATCCTGAGGATTCTACGCTGCCTTTTTTACCCAGTCCTAGCATCACTGCAATGTGCCAGGAGTGGGCACTTTTTTATCCTGGGATCTGTGCACCCAGTCTTCTTTTTATATTTTTTAACCAACATTTCTTCCATGATATATGATGTGTGATGTATAAAGTGCAGTCTATATATCGGTGTTGTCTTGGTAAGATTTTGAAAAACAGGGTCTACCATGTGAAGGCACTCACCAAAACCTGTGGATGAATTCAATTCCACCAGTGCAGTGATACTACTCTCCTTTTCGTGCTGATTTCGTCTCTCCGTTTGGGCCCAGTGTTCTTCTATATAGCTGCCTTGGTGTGAATAGGTGCCAGGGTGAGTACACTGAGCAACCGAGGTCAGTCCACTTGCCACAAGAGCAAGGAAGGGACAGGTAAGTTCAGCCTTCTGCCTAACTGCAGCCTGATGGAGGCCGGATGGTGTAGTAGGAGCAAATGCCTGAATAAGGGTCTTTTAGCCTGCCAAGCACTATATAACACTGTAGACAGATTGTTATGTGCATGTGGATGCATGCAGTTGCATATGTACAACAGCATGCTGTGCAGCATTGCAGGCCTCTCTTTAATTGTGCACTCAGTAACTGCTGCTGTGAAACAGACAGGAGAATACAAAATCCCCTCATACTCACTTGATGACCACCAAATCCCCTATAGCTGTCTTTACATTTTCCTTGATTCTGTAGCCAGCAAGGAAAGAGATAATGAATGAACCAATAGTGGGAGAGCATTAGGTGGTCATGGGGGTAAGGGTCTAAAACTATACCCTGTCAAGGCAAAGGGACAATATTTGGCAGAAATGAATAAATCTTAGGCCACTTTCTCTCCATGTGATATTTTATCAATTTAAACATGAAGTTTGCCTAGCAGTAAAAGCCAGAAGTACATTACATCCAGACTAAACAAAGCACTCTCTGAAAAATCCTAATAGTAATAGAAACAGCACAAATGTTTATGTGACACAGAAAAAAATACATTTTATAAGACTTCTCCATATGAATTTAAACACCCTGAAAGACATCTTCACGTCTCTTCACATAACATCTGTCAAGATTCATAGAACTCTGGTTCCTTCAACTTTAAGTTATTTAGTGTTAACTCAGAATATTGTGCTGTTCCCCATGCACAAAATACCACAGATGTTCTTACACCCCAGCCCCAAAATATATAAAGTATGCTTCTCCTCACCCAATAACATATGGTTTTGCACTCAGTATCAAAATATGTCTCGTGCCCCTTGAATGAAAATGATGAACTATGATTCCAAATCCTAAAAACAATAAACTCTCAGAGGCAGATCATCTTTGGATCATAGCCATGGCAATCTTCTTGGCTAAAATCCACAAACAAATCCTATTCTACATTCAGTTGTTAAATACCCTAATTAATGCACTGCTTGATTTCTGGCTATCATTTAATATTAGCACAAGTCTGTACTTAACCACTGACTATTTTTTCCAGCATGGAAACATTAATATGGTGGAGTATCCCCTCCTTCTATACAAACTTACAGTTCTTAGCTTTATCAATCCCGCTGTCCTATGATTTATTTCTTATCTGCAAAACTTGTCCACTAAAGCCTTGTATGGATGTAGTACAGCCGCCTGTATCCCTATGAATTCTGAAGCACAGAGATGCTCCACCCTCAGACCCATGTTACACTTCATGTATGTTATATACTCTCCCCTGAGCCCTGCATACCCAAGAAACCATTCTACATGCAGATTCCCTTACACTTCTAAAAGAAAGAAAAGGCCACTATGAGTTCCAAATGTCTTTATGGCTACAATGGTCTTTTCCTTTGGCTGCATACCAGTAAGCTAATTTTAAACAGCACCAAAACACAATCCATGATGTTTAGAATAGCACAATGTCTCTTAAATAACCTTAAAATATGTCTGACAGACTTATAGAGAACTCCTTATCCATTCTTAACTGCAATAAATACCTATGGTTTAACCTACATCCCCTCCCAAGTATTAACCAACAGGTTGACATCCACACTTACTAAACTTAAGTTTTACAAGTTTCCCAGTCCATATGTTATACTGATAGAGTGTCTTAAAACCAATAACGTAATCCTATTTGTGCTAATTTCCAAAACGAAAAACCCTGCAAGAATCTCAAAATAAATTAAAAAGTATCATGAATCTGGCTGATACACCCAGGACTGCATTCTACTAAATGCATTAATACCTGCCCAGTCAGACCATGATGTATATTGCTGTCTGCCATTACCTTATTTAAAAATGTGTACCTATTCTTCCGTCTTCAATCAGCAGGCAAATTAGGTGCAGATACAATCAGCATCCTCTCTGCAAGAACATTTTAATTTGCACAGGGACACCTTTACCCATAACATTTTCTCTAAGATTGCTTCTTTTGTTTGGAACAATTTTCTAGTCCAAAACTCACAGACCGCCTTCCCTAGATGCTCTCACATCATAACATCACGCCCTCTTCGCTGCCTCATGAGAATCCAGATGTTTGTTATTTTCATGCTCCCACTTAAGCAACTTCCACTTTAACTCGCTTGCCAATTTTGAGAGCTCTATAGGAAGTGTGTCAAATCACAAACATCTAAATATTTACAAAGAGAGTTAGAATTCTATATTCAGCTTGACACTGTGGCCAAGATTCATAGATGAGTGTTGTGTGCCTGCAAGGCACTAATATTCAGGAGTTTGCTGCTTGGGGCAACTCAAGGTAAGAATACATGCATTACACACTGGCTTTCAGTCTCTGCATCCATCTCCTGACTTCTAATCAGTGTCGTGTTATGTACGGTTTGGTTATGAATCCTATCCTGTTTCCTTGCCTGTAACACTTCACATTACTTGTCAGTATAATTGCTTGTTATTGTCAATACTTTATATAGTCTATAGATATAGGACTTTAAATTGATCCACATAGGACAATTTGTTTATACCCTGGATTCTCCTGGTAGGGAACCTTTTTGGCCATTCCAGCTGTTGCATTTGTCTGGTCAGGTACATACCGAAGGGGACATTATACTCAATGAAAGGTCTGACAGGGGATGGATAAAGTGACACTTTGATTTCCTTGGACCTGGATGCCATGCCCTTACTTATAACTTGGGTGACATAGAATAATTTTTTTACTATTTTGGTACATGTTGGTCAAAGGCCAGTTTACTGTCTATATATGTTCCCACATCCCTGATTACTGGGTCAACTCTTAGCAATGCAGTAATTAGCCTGGGTTGCAGTTTTTCCAAACAGCACTATAGTGGATTTCTTGCCATTGAGCTTTAATCTGTGACTTTGGCACCAGTCATTTTTCTGTGTTAGACTTTCTAGTAAGATGTTTGTGTCATGGGGCAATCTATTACATCTCCCAGTTTGCAATCGTCTGTGAACCTGTTCAGCCAAAGGCCATTTTTATATTAGCCTTTACCTTCAAGAAGTAGATGTCAAATAGCAGAGGTCAAAGCAGAGAGCCCTGAGGAACTCCTTGGTGACCAGTGTCTTAGTGGAGCTGGTCTCACCAATCCTGACTTCCAGGGTCCTGTCTGTGAACCAACTGGCAATCCGGTGAGTCATGTAGACATTTATGCCCAATTTGTTGAGTGGGTCAACTATTCCCAAGTTGAGTATCGTATCGAATGCCTTAAGCAGGACTAGATAAGCTGTATGCAGCATTTTTCTCTCATCCATTGCTGTAGTGACCATCCCAAAGATGTCCTCAAGGTTTAGTAGGCATGACCTTCCCTTGACAAAGCCATACCAGGTTGGTCCAGTGTCTGAAGGTTGCTTATGTCTTTGTTGATCATTCCCATGATAATTTATTCCATGGCTTTGCAAATCAGACTAATCAGACTAAGAGGTCTGTAGTTTCTGGGGTCAGTTGATGGTCCACCATTGTGAAGTGGGATAACTCTTGCAATCTTCCATTCTCATGGTACAAAGCCTGTTTTTGAGGCTATAGTTGAAAAGTGACACAAGTAGTCCTGATAGGTCATGTTTCAAGCTACGTAGGAGGCATCCTAGGATATTGTCAGGATCCTGTAAGCTATGTTTTGGCCTTAGTGAGGACCGCCATGATCTGATTCCTGTTAATATCTGGTGGAGGTTATCCGTATAGGTATTTTATGGCACACCCAGGGGGAAATGGGGGGTGACTTTTGAGCTGAATTGTTAGCCAGCAAATTTATTACATCACTCTTCTAAGTGAAGCAAGAGGTTCTCCCATTCGATTCTCAGCTTGGGTTGGGAGTGCCTTCTGTGTGGAGTCTGCATGTCCTCCCCACGGTCGAGTGGGCATTCGAAAGACATGCATTGAATGGGCGTGCCTTCATTGAAGGTTGGGCGTTGGGCTGGCAACTCAACACCATAAAAATCCAACTGCCAATCATTAGTGGACCGGAGTTCCGCTGTGGTGACCCCTAACCGGGAAAAGCCAAAAGACAAACAACAACAACAACTCTTCTCAGTGAAGGTGGCACCATTGACCAAATACTCAAATGTACTACTTGTATTTACTTCAGGTGAAACAAATAACTGTAATGAAAATAAAACAAAATGAAGTAAATACAAGTAGTACATTTGAGTATTTACAATAACAATATATCTTTCCCAAGTAGCATAATGTAGTATTGTCTAGTTAGCAGATTAGTCATTAAATTATTAGATGTAGATGGCTAGTGAAAAGAAAAAGAAAGGAAAATGCAGATTATGGAGGATTTAGGCAAGGACAGGCTTTTGAGTTCAGAAAGTAGTGACTGATTTCAGTTTTAAAGCAGCAGGAACTAGTGATGCTATGGATGTGATGTGGTAGCCTATTCCACGCAAGAGACACAGAGTGTTTATAGAGGAGTTCACCATAAGTTTTGTTGGGTTTATAGATATCTAGAAGGTGCTGGTTGGAACTACGAAGAGACCAGGTTGGGGTATAAGGGGATACTAAGGTAGTGAGTGATGATTGGGCTAGTGTTTTTTTTAGTTGGGTCAGCTGCAGCTGGGCAAGTATTAAGATCCCCCTCACATGATGGTGAATCAACATTAATTCACTTAAAATCAGGATAATATGAAATGATTTGGGTACTGCTAAGAGCATATGAATAATGAGAACCAGGTAACTTGCCATGTGATATGCTAACAGAAACCTGACGAATGAAAGAATGAGTTATATCTGAAAATGTGGTGTTACTATGTGTATCCAAGAACAGTTTTTTGTAGCATGATGAAATCCTACCTGAAATCTCTCTATTTGATTTTTAGAAAAATAGTAACCAGGAGATTAATTTAAATATTGTATATTTAAACAAATTGCTATAATCGATTTTTGTTTTGTGGTCCAAAACTAATGTCACCAATTAGCATGTATTTTACACTTGGGTTTTTCCTTTCATAGGTTCATAGGTGTTCTACTAGGATAATGACCACAAGGGCATTTTTAAGCCTAGCCATGTACCCCAAATCTCTGACAAGTTCTTGTACCCTTGATATGTGTAAACAATGGCTTGGGAGGTTAAATATTTACAGGCAGGGGCCTGGGGGGTGAAACACTTACAGGCTACCTGTGTCCATTAGAGACACGGGTGCCAAACCAGGGATGAATTTCCTGTTATCCATCCAATTGTCCAAGTTACACTTGAATTGGGTTTGAGGGAACTCTGCTTCACATGGATGGGGAGCCTCTTCCAGAGAAGGAGTAGTCTCTGAAATATGTATCTGTCTTACCACCAGATTGTATTTATATTACGGGCAAGGTTTAAGCCTTTGGGACAGGTAATTCTAGTGCTGTTTGTTTTGCAGATATGTAGGAGGTCCATCAGAATGGGGTCTGACAATGCCTTGTATGCCAGCCATAGATCTCTTCTTAATGGTTTGTAGGAGACAGAATACAGGGATAGGTTTGTGAGGTGGTCTGCAGTAGACATGCTACTTATACCCTGTATTCTTTTAGTTAAGAACCTCTGTGGATATTTCAGTTGTTGGATATGCCTGGTTAGGTACATACCAAATGGGGCATTGTAATCAATGGTCTGATGAATGGTGAATACAGTGAACAATGACTTCTTTGGACCTAGATGCCATACCTTTGTTTATAAGTTGCACAACATAGAATGATTTCCTCACTACTGTAGACACGCGATGGTCAAAAGCTAGATCACTGTCTATGTGTGTCCCCAAGTCCCTAACTACTGATTCAACTCTTAGTCAGTATGATAGTTACCAGGGGTGGGTGACTTCCTATGGATAGTATTATGCATTTCTTGAAATTCAGTTTTAGTCCATGGCTCTGGCACCAGTTTTCTGTCTGTGTCAGCCCTTCCTGGAGAATATTTGTATCAGTGGGTGATTCAATGATAGCTCCTAATTTACAATCATTTGCAAATTTCATCAACCAGAGAACACTGATATTGTCCTTGAGTTCAGAGAAGTAAATGCCAAAAAGAAGCAATCCCAGGACTGATCCCTGAGGGACTCCGCTTGCAACTGGGTAGAGGCAGACTCCCCAATTCTAACTTCCTAGGTCCTGTCTGTGAGCCACCTGGCTATCCACTGAGTGACATAAGGATTTGTACCTAACCACTTGAGTTTGTTAACAATGCCTGAGTGGGGAATTGTGGCAAACTCTTTTGCAAAGTCAAGGTAGGCAGTGTGAACCATTTTGCCCTCATCCCTTGCTTTGGTGACCTTCTCAAAGAAATCCACTAAGTTGAGTAGGCATGACCTGTCCTTCATGAAACCATATTGGATTGAGTTCAGTGTCTGGAGGTTTTACTATATCATTATTGATCACTTCCATGGCAATTCTTTCCATGGCTTTGCATATGAGACTAGTGAGACTTATGGGTCTATAGTTTCCAGGGTTTGTAGATGGCCAACCTTTGTGCAGAGGGATGACTGTTGCTGTTGTCCATTTATGAGGCACAAACTTGTTTGGAGGCTACAGTTAAATAATGTTTCATGCTATTTAGAAGGCATCATGGGATATTGTCTGGGCCCATTGATGTAGTGTTCTTAGCCTTAGAGAGAGTATTAAGGATCTGTTCCCCAGTGATAGCAGAGGGAATTATACTTGATGGTATTTCCCGTGGGAAGGTTGATGAGGAGAGACAGGGAAAGTTGGAGTTGAATTTGTCAGCCAGTATGTTTGCTATATCTTTTGGCTCAGTATAGGTCATTCCATTTACAATGAGCTCTGCACAAAATTGTGTATTACCTTTGAGGTTGTGGACATAGCTAAAGAATGCCTTGTGGCTGTCCTTGGCCTGGGAGGACAAATTTACCTCAAATATGGCTTTGGTAGACTTAATTTGTGCTCTGGGTTGTTTGTTTAGTTTGATGAGAATGTTTTTACCCTGTTGGGTGCTGCACTTCCTAATTTTTGCCATGATTTTCTTCTTTCTGTTATACAGCCTGTTGATGTTGTGATCCCACCAGGGTGGTTTGTTTTTTGAGTTAGTTCTGTACTTCCCCCTGGTGAGTACATCTGCTTCTATGCAGCTATTTACATGCTTGTACAGGGCTTCTGTAACCAGTTCTGCATAGGTAGGAGTGTTGTCAGGATTTAGTGAGGCTTGAAATTTTGCCAGGTTATCACTTAATTGTAGGAAGTTAGCCTTAGAGTAGTTCCTGAATATTCCAGAATTAGCTGGAGTTCCAGGTTTTATTTTTACTTCAAAAGAAACTAATTTGTGGTTTCACCTTACCAGAGAAGACATTACACTAGGAGGTATATTAGTGAGTACCATATCCAGTATGGTTGCACTCCTTGTTGTTGTACTGAAAATCTGGTCCAGAGAGTTTGATTTTACAAACTCCATGAATCCCTGTGCCAGTATGTTTGGTGTCATATATGATTCCCATTTAATAGTGGGGTAATTAAAGTCTGCCATAAATATGGCATTGTGTTGGGTAGTGGGTGTTTCCAATACGTTTAAATACATGCTATGGGTTTCCTAGGTCATAAATGTGGACCTATAACTTGCAAGGAAATGGTATTGGACTTTTCCTATGGCAATTTGAACATGGAGAAGTTGAAGTGCATTGTTCTGTTTGACCAGCCTTGAGGTATTTTTATTTTGATGTAAATCAAGATACCTCCACCTTTAGTCCCTGTGTGTGTAGCAGCCAGTTTAAATGTATGAAAGGCATTATAACTTTGCACTGTCTGTGTGCTCTCTGCAGCTTTAAACCATGTCTCAGTGACCACACAGAAGTCAGCATTATCTAGGGTGCGGAGTGCTTCTAGGGAGTGGAATTTTTTGTTTAGACTCTTAGTATTGAGCAGTAACACCTTTAGATTTTCTTGGTTTTGCTTTGCTATGTCAGAAGTAATTCCTATTTGCCTAAAAAAAGTGCTATGTGGGGAAGACAATGTGTGAGCTAATATTTGAAAGCCTAGGGGGGTAGAGGTGCAGACCAAAACTGATGAAGCAGTGTTGGTCTGTTGACCATCCCCTTCCATGCTGACAAATATTGCACCTCCTTCGAATGACACCAGAAATTAAGCCAATTATTAAAGTCAGTCATCTTTTATTCATGTTGTGTTATCATCCTCGGAGAAGGTAAAATGCTGCTCAATGCTAGGCTCATACTGGCCTGGGACACATATTCCGAGAGTTCCATAATGTCTCTCTTCATATAGTCTAAGGAGGTATGTCTCAGGTCATTTACAACCACATGGACTATGACTGAGTCATACTGGTACTTGTGGTCCAATGATCTTAGTGCATGGGTAATGTGGTGGATCCTGGCCTCTGATAAGCAACTGAACATGACTTTCTCCATACTCAGCCCAGTGAAAGGGACATCAGTGTGTCTCACAATGAGTCTCCAATGACTACAATGTTGGATTCTGTGGTGGCTTGCCTTATGGGCTTAGAAGTAGAGGCTCCATGAGATGTGGCTATATGTGTTGATGTGGGTGTTGTTTTGAAAGAGTGCATTCATAGATTATTAGCAGGCTAAGTGCCCCTGTGGGTCATTTTAAGCCTAGCCAATTAATCCATGTGAGAATCAAACTATGCACCTTCTCTGTGTAAGGCAAGCACCTTGATCATTATGCCAACCTCCCACCCCCTACGAAAATTAGTACAAGGTTAACTCTCCTTGTGACCATTCCATCCCAGCCAATTACCCCATGTGAGAATCAAACCCTGCATCTTGTGCCTCTAAGGTGAGCACCTTAACCACTATGCCAATGTCCCAACTCATTCAGGGTTGCTGAGGGTTTTTGTTATCTGCACTTCATCTAGGAGGTTTTTTGGGAGTTTAGGAAGGTTACATTTAAGTGAATCAGCATATATGGGGCTATATGTCTGCTTTGAATTGTGTGTGATGAGTGCAGTGTGTGTACTTCTGACAACCTTATTGACATTAGGAGTGTTTTTATGTGAGAGCGTTGCCTCCAGTGACATTGTGTAAATGCATCTCTCACATACCATATCAAACATTGCCTCAGGATGCCCATATCCACCAAGCTGGTAATGGAGATAGTGGAAAAGTTCATATCCATGACAACATACACTTTTTATTGATTTGACAGCTGGAGTGAGAATACAAAGTAATGTCAGGAGTATCTTGTTTGCAACTCTGGGGTCAGTGCTTGCCACTGCAAACTAGTTGTCCTGTGTGCAACTAGGCATTGATGAAATTTCAATGCTGCTTTTACAGGAAAAATGTCAACTCATTGTATCTGTGGCTATACAGGGCACTGAAAAACACGTGAGGGGAAACTAATAAGTAGAACTTGATGATTTATAGATCAAGTATTTAGGCAGATATTCTGAAGTTAGAAGCAAATTAAGAGGTACTTACTGAAAAGAAAGAATTAGCTTGTCAAGAGCGATAAAAAGAGGGGAGTCACCTGAATGGCTACTGCCTGACTGCTACAGTGTCGGTCTCACCACAGCTTCTCTCTGCTGGGATACAACCATCTTTTGCTTCTTCTCTTTCCAGAAGCAAAACAGTAGCACCAATCTCAAGATGAGAAGCAGACCACAGCCTGTTTTGTGATCATTAGTCTTATCCCAGATGATGTAAGGGACTGTATGCTTGTTGTAGTTTTTTTCTGGTAGATGCCTAAAATAGCAACCACACCAATCAAGAAGATCAAGCACAGACACTCATTTCCCAACCAGAAAGAGTCAGGATTCTGTGCACTCTGCTCCTTCTCTCACCAGGAGCAAAATATAAGCACAAATTCCAAACTGGCACCTGTGAAATAGTTATTAGGCTTTCCAGTGATCACTAGTCCCTGGGAAATAATGTTCCTATGTTCCTTCTCTCACCAGGAGCAAAAACAGAAGCATTACTCCCAAAATGAGTACTGAAAGGCAGAATGTAGGGTCTCCAGATATTGGTGGTCTTAGAGTAGATGTTGCAGATTTTAATGGTAAGATGGAAAAATGGGTTAATATCCTAAGATCTACAGTTTGCTGCTCTAAGCAGTTAGATATGAAAGGGGGAGTAACTTAAGTGCTAGCTATCTAAGTGGACAGCCACTGATTTTAAAAGAGCACGATAGATTGGAAGGGGTGGGTATTCTGTTTCTATGGAATACAGTGGGATGGCCAATACATTTAAATAGTTGAAAGGGAGTGATTTCACAAAATGATAATTTTTCTACTTACAACAGCCAATGAAAGAGAAGAAGGAAGGGGATATGTGGTCAAATTAAAGTAAAGGGCAGGCAACTAGAAAGATAGTTGAGTTTAAAAACACAATAATGCCAGGGTTAGAGGCTGGGTAAAAATAATTTCTGTGTGACTCATAAGATACACAGATGTGGTCTCTTTCCTAGTTTAAATATGCAATTGAAAGCAGAATGGAACTAAAACAAAGTGTAAAGAAAATTATTTATTTTATTGGCCGGGGAAAGTCCACTGGGTCAGAAACCTATTTTCAGTAGAGGCCCAGGGAGAAAAGCTCCAAGTTACAGTGAAGATTACACAGCGTTACTATTTACAGTAATAAATACATAAAATTGGTTTTGAATTATACAATTTTGAATTACTAATAAGTAAACTAAGGAGTTTTATACAATTGGGTTAAATGTCGCTGTTGGGTATACCATAATTCAATAGCATATTGTATGCTGTAAAAACAAAAATGAATTACAATATACAAAATAGAAGAAGGCAAACAAGCAACACAAAATACAAGGAAGCAAAGACTAACTTTACCCTCACAGCAAGTTGTGGCAGAGTTGGGGGTGAGGTTTTCCATTAGAGCCTCTGAATGTTTGATTTTACCCCTTAAACAGAAGGTTTATTTCCTAGCTCCACCCTCAGTTCACAGGTAAATAAACTTAATTGACCTGTTTTAATTTCTGTGTGACTCAGAAGCAGCTGTGGTCTCTTTCCTACTTTAAATATGAAATTAAAAGCAGAATATAAGTGAAACATAGTATAAAGAAAATGAATCACAATATATAAAAAAGAAGAAAGCAATAAAGCAACACAAAATACAAGAAAGCAAAAATAAATTTCAAGTTGTGGCAGAGTCTGGGTCAACTTTTCGCATAAGGCCTATTTTTTGTATATAATTTCAGAGAGTTAATTTTACTTTTAGCATCTTTCGGCTAACTTCCATTGCATTCATTTTTATATAACAGCATGTGAAGATAGTTAAAGGCTGCCAGCATAGCCAGATAGAATTTTGTAGATAATTCTATCATTTGTAAATATTAATGTAAGCCACAGGCTTGTTCTCTTAAATGTGAAAAGACTGCATTGGATATTGAACTGCAAAAATATAACAACAGTGCACTCTGCTGTAAGAAAGCTAAGTCAAGCATTTTATGACTGTCTTTGATGTCAAAATTCGGAGCTGATATGTCGGGATGAAAGAATTCTGTCTATTGTTTTGAGGCCAGAGTTAATTACTAGAATTTGCATGTATAATTTTGTTTATTGTTCTGGTTTCCTGACCAGCTGCAAGATCAAGGACTGTTAACCTCTGAGAATCTGTTAGCCTGGGAACCAGAAAGAAATTATGTAATCTGAAATGAAGCAGTGTGTTATCAATGTAACAACAGAAAGAATGAAAGCAATAGAGCATTTGTCTTGAGAACATCCAACTCAGCACTACCTGTGTCTAGATGTAAGTAGGATTTTAAAACTGTGTTTTCTCTTAGATATAGCTAGGAAATAGGAAGATTAGACTAGTTTGTTTTTCTTTTTCTAGATGCCGTGGTGGCACGGCGGTAGCATTGTTACCTCACAGCAAGAGGTTCTCCCGTTCGATTCTTGGCTTGGCTTGAGAGTACTTTCTGTGTGGAGTCTGCATGTCATCCCCATGGTTGGGTAGCGTTTGAAAGACATGCATGTGTAAATGGGTGTGCCTTCGTTGAAGGTTGGGCATCAAGCTGGCACCTCGGCATTTTGTAAAAAATCTACTGCCAATCATTAGCAGACCAGAGTTCCACTGTGGCGACCCCTTACCAGGAAAAAAGCCAAAAGACAAACAACAAGACTAGTTTGTTTTTCTGTGATGTCAGAACTTTTCTACAGTATTATTTTAAGTATTTCTCTGTGATCTCTGAACTCTTGACTAGCGCTGTGTAGTAAGTATTGTCTTGTGTTTTTATTATTTATTATTAAATATTTTTAAACCTTTCAGCTGTGGCTGTTTTGTGTAGAGATAGTTTAAGCTCTAAGTGTACATTGCATGTATATAGTGATACTGTACCAAGTCAGTCCAAATAAGTCTTGACTGGTTGCACTTACCAGTTGGATAATACTATTGCACGGTAATAATTGGACACCCTTCATAAGGGCCCTTGAGTAGCTGATTAATATTAGCTGGGTGGTGGCAGTGATTTCTACTGTATAGTCAGGGTAAAAGGGGCACAGCTGGAGAACCTGTGCCAGCCTTCCCCAGGAGTGTCTGTGTGGTTGCATAAACTCTTATCTCAAATTGTGGGTGTGTATCAGCTACTTGGGCAGGGGACACGAAGCACTGGTTGGACAGAGAAGGTGTTGGAGGTTTTAGCTTGCCTACCAGGCTAAGATCTGGACCCTATAACTGTGCCAGTTGGGAGTCTTATTGGGGACCTGCAGAGAAAGGGAGAAACCAGCCCCAGACTGACTGTGATCTCTGTGTGCTCTTAAGGGAAATTGTACTTTACTGTGTATGTATTTATTGTCCTTTCCCTATATCGACGTCCCTCACTGGTGTTAGTGATGAGGATTGAGGCTGCTTGATTGCTGGGCCAGTGCACGGACATCACACAGCACCTGTTAGATGTTAATAGTCTATATCTTAAAGTGGGCACTTAATACTGTTTCAGCTAGTAACATATCTCATGTGTACATATTTACTTTCTTGTGCATATCCCTAGTGACTGTACATGAATTCTTTCAGGAGTGATGTTGAGTGTAAGGGACTATGCAGTGAAGGGGAGAGACAAAAATTGAAGGTCCTTAGAGGCTAAAAACTACCAGGAAAAGATAGGAGGTAAGCGGATTGGAAAAGGTTGAGGGTTACAGTAAATGGCAGAAAGTCTGAGAGGGGTGGTGGGAAATAGTAATGGTATTCATGGACTTAATATTGTCCAGTATATCAACAAACACTTAGCTGTATCAGATTATATGTATCTTACTGAATCTTTCAGGGGCTAAGTTAGAGATACTGAGAAAAACAGGTACACTTAAGGTATTTGTTATGTGCTCCTTTGTAAGGCCTTGCCTTGTTACTTTTAAGAAAGCAATAGTCTGAATACCCAATATGCCTAGTGCATATGGTTTCATTAATCCACCGTGGTATATATTTGCTTTGCCACATGACTTTAAATACACTGGAGCTGGCCGTTAAAATACATCCACAGATAATCACTTTCTTGAGAAGTATTACATATATATTTGCAATGGCATGTATTTATTACATATTAATCTATTTTGTTAACTCTTCTCAAAATCAATGGACTGCATTACTAAACAGCATTAATGCACACAGTGATAGAGCAGCATAGAATATTATTTATGCAGATATTGGCATCAGATAAGGAAGATGTTTTATGTTCTTTTGCTCATTATTTATTGTATTGAATGGGTTGTGACGTGATACAAAAAAAGTCAGAAATATTGTCATGATCAAAGGTGGTATACATCATTTGTAAGTGGGTGAGGCAATGCTGAATGCAAAATACCATCCAAAGTGCAGTTTAAGGAAAGTATTTAAAGACTAGGCAGTAAGTGAAGACAGCAGTTTACAGTGAAGATTTCTATTTTTTTATTTTCTTTTTCTTTTCATTATTTGAGATGATACAGTATTGATGAACTGGTTTATTTCTTGTTTTACATGAAATGCACGCCATACACTACTCATCATTTCTATTGCATAGCCTGAAACATAATAGTGTCACTTTTTCTCCTGAAGCATAGTTTTAGTGCCGCGTTTTTATTTCTCACCAGCACATAATCTGTATTTCCTAGAGCAATATCTTCCCTATCAATTTTAAAATTTCAACTGCAAAGTTATTAATATTCTGTCCATATATCTGTAACCCAAGTTTAAACAAACCATAGCAAAACATTCATTGTTAGTACTGTTTATGTCTCTTCACAAATTTACTCTGACAGTATAAGATACAAATGCATACTGAATCCTTGCATTTCAAAAATGAATTGAAAAGTACTATTTGAATGTAGTAAGGAGTTTAAAGATGTTTCTTGAAGATGTTAACATTAAATGATTGAATGCATTGGTATAAAGCTAATAAACAGTTACCGATACAGACTCATGCACACGCACAGATGCACATAAAGAAATTATGTTATCTAGGGCAAAAATTAATGTTATTACCCCTCTCTTGCATAAACTATGCTTGGAAGTTTCTCTCTATTCCACGAAAAAGTGTTGAGTAAAGAATCCAGAGTTTTAAAAAAACAGAAATATTTTTCAGTCATGAGTAAAAAAGCCAAGATTCTAAGATAAATCAGACTATTGCCTAATACATGTCTCAGTCATATTTAAGAAAATTTAAATGAAAACATAGATCAGCTACACAGCAGAAAACAGAAGAAAACATCAGAAATCATCATCTAAACTCAGTATGTGCTAATTGAACATTTGCTCCGTGCTCCATCTGTTTTTCATTATTAAAGATTGAAATTTGTCATCATTGTGGCTTTATTAGCACTTCTGCAATGCTTGCTTTACAGCATCTCAGGATATGTTCCCTTGAGGAAATTGACTATGAAAGTGTTGTTTCCCCTCGAGTAGTCAAATATGCAACTGTTACATTTAAAATGTTACAGTTTTTATTCAAGTCGTATCTTCTCACATTTCTACATTTCAGCTTTTTGTGGTAATTACTCTCAAGCTACATGATAAAAAACACATTATATAGCTAGATTGCCTGACGGGAGAAAACGAATTAGGAGTAGTTATAGCCTGCATTACCCTAGGAGCCTTACGCTGCAGTAAGACATCATAGTGAATTTTACATGTATAGTTTATTAAAATATTTGCAAATAACTCAAGGGCTTCTGGTTGCTGATTGCTAGTACTACAGTAATCACTTTTATATGTTATTTAGACCTACATTAAATAGCTAACATGGAAAACAGAATTTTATTATTTTTATGAAAATAGAACGCTGTATAAAAATGGCATAGCCAGGTGTGCCACGAGGCTGATGAAGACAGTACGTCTTGTAAAAATGTTTGCACAAAGATTGCAATTAGAGATGTATTACACACATGATTTAAGAACTGGTTTAGCTGTAGAGAAAAGTTATGACAGTTTTTAACCACTAACTAATGCAGGGGCAGTTGCAGAACTTGTAGTTCAGAGCAACTGAGTAAGAGAAAGAAATGTGAGCACCAAGCAAAGACAAATGTTCTCTACTATGCATTAAAGTCATTTTGAAAGAAACCTAAATAGGTAGATCTTCTCTACTACATCGGCAACTTTCTCATGCTTAAAATTTCAGGAATGTTTGGTTTCACAACTAAAAAATGTGTGAGAAGTTTAGGCACAATAAATTGTGGAAAAAAACATTGTCTGTCCAAACTTTTGTTAACAGCTACATATTTTATTAATGACCTTAAAGTTAAAATACTGTATGCATTCTTGTTTCAGTCATTGTTGTCCTCACTTACATTAATAAAGAAGCACGGTGCATTGATTCATTTCAGAGTATGTGTAGTAGGTTAATGTATAGCTGAATGAAATATGTGTATGACTAGCTCACACAAGTAAGGAAATATTAAGGACAATACACACGTGAGTGAAACAAATGGACAATTTTACCGAGACAGATGAGGGCAATATTAAATTGTTAGTTGCTGAATATGAACAATATGTGGTGTGTGGTATTAGATTCACTGTTATACTCCTGACACAATGTTGTACTTTGCATTAATGATTATATATTATTATTATTTCAGCTGTGCAAAAGTAGAGAAACACACGACAGTATGTGACTGAGGTATTACAGTATTCATTCAACCACAGAAAATAGATTATCGTAAACCACTACAAAAGAGAATCCAATGTACTACAAAAACTTACAGTACATTGTATTCAATATATTATTGCCTTTTCACTCTTTACTTTGAATGTGTGAATTTTGCCCCTTGTATATTTGTCATTCTAGTAAAGAAATGCCTGATAGAGCTACCAATTTATAGCCATTAACGTACACCATCTACTGTCCAAAACACAAGGATTAAAAATTAAAAGTTACATTCAGCCCCATACCTCTTAAGCTGTAGACACTGAAAACAGGTACAAAGGCCCTTAAAAGGTAATTATATCCAGCCTAAAATGTGGACATCCAATTAGCATAACATTTGAATACCAAATAGCGCATACATCTTCCTGCTACTAATAAGAATGTGGGATACTACTCAGATGCATATGTATTAAAAAAAGAGAGTGAATAAAATGATAGAAAAATATAACTACATTTTCAGAGGACACTACAAAATCAGTAGACTTTAATGAACTGTATTGCAAAATTCTATCAAACAAGGTCATTTATTTTGAATAAGAAAAAGGGAGATGCAAAACATGTCTTATTTCTTTAAATTACTGTTCCCTCTAGTATGTTAGTCATGTAACATAGTTTTCTCTGTATTAGACATCTTCAAAATTCATATATGATGAAGGGGGTTTAGAAAATTGTGTGAAGGGGTAAATCAAGCCTGAAAATAGGGACATACCTTAAAAAATAGGGACATCCTATGCAGGAGTTAATCTGGGCTTAAAATATGACCATTCCTCCAAAACAGGAATATGTTGAGAGGTCTGTTCAGCATATAATTATATTAGTTCGCAGAACATACCTCTCAACTGTACAGATTTTTGTAGAATGTCCACATTTTTGCCTCATATTATGGTCCAGTTTTCATAAATTTGTGGACTTCTGGAAAATTATTTGCAAATCTTTAAAGATTGAAGTTAGAAAATAATGACAGACATTTGGGTTTCAGACTTCAAACTCTTCAGAAAATTCATGCTAATGCCAAACCTGTAATTCCAACAACTCTCTAAGTTTGTAAGAGCAATATTTAAAAATTGCCCCTATTTTTGGTCCTTTGTCCCACTTTTTTTATGGCTTTGTCCAGATTTCTTGTTGTAAGAGGTTGAGAGGTATGCCGCAGAGTACCAAATGAGAGCAATCCTGTTGAGGTGCAGTAGTTTTGTGGTACTGCAAGACAAAAAGAATTTGACAAGTCAAGATAGAGCTATTATTCATGAGTTGATTTCCTTTTGCTCAGTTTTAATGTGGTTAATCCATCACCTTTCCAGAATGTTGTTGAGAAATTGTTCTCATTGTCCTAAGTCTTATTCTCATTAAAATCAGTGTGAGCTGTTAGGGGGGATATAAAATCTGTCAATATTCGATAAGTGAAAGAAAAAACTAGTAACAGGTAAGCGTTGCAAGGCCTTCTTTTGGGAACATTGATGCTATCTCTTATCTGAGTGCCTTGCCCAGAAACAGGGCCACTTCAAAAACATATTTTCATACCGTCGTCCTTTCAGAAACTAAATAAACCAAAGCAAGACTAACAAGGAAGAAAATAAAGAAAACAACTGCAAGCAAACAAACAAATAAATAAGAACTGCCACTGTCTTCCTAAAAGAAGGATTTGCCTTCATTAAAAGTGTATTTTCTCTTATCAAAAATCGTAAAACACTTATACAACCAATACCATTTTATTTCTTGGTTACTTGAGCCTAAGTAAATTTTAATTGTATATTTTTTGAAGGTAGTTACCTTTAGATTTTATAACCCCCGTTGGACATTTAAACATGCTCTTGATATTTACGTATATCAGTGTCTGAGTGATGTCTGCAACAATCTTCACTTGTATAGATTTTCTTCTTAGCAATAAATGTAAAGTACAAATAACCTGTCACATGATGTTTTACTTTGCATGGCTGAATATGTATATACTATTGATTCATTGTTTCAGATCAGAATATCATGAGGCAGTAACTGATTGTTATATAATAGTATTAAGTCAAGAATGCAGAGTACAATATCATGTATTAGTAGGAAACTAAATCTAATGTGCTGAAAAAAAACTACATATGCATGTTCCAGTATATACAATTTCAATAAAAATATTAAAGAGTGAAACATTTCTTGGCTGTTCTGGTGGCGTCAAGGGATAAAACTCTGACTATGACCCAAGTTCCATTACTGGCTTGGATGTTTGATGAAGTTGGCAGGAGAATTGGAGATTCATATGCTGGGGGAGGGGAGCATGTTGACATTCTCCAGTGGAGCCTAGGGATTGCTGGCTTGAGGGAGGTTGAAGTCTGGCTGGAGGGTAGAATAGATGGGACTATGCCTGGCCCTTTAGGGACTGAGGGGCAGTGCACATGGTGTTTTTTGGGCCCTAGCCAGACATAACACTGGGTTAGGCATGCAGGGGTGGGACCACAGGCCAAGCAAAAAAAAAAAACAGATTTGTGGATGATGGAAACACTCCTGGTGCTTAGCCCTCACCTCCGGTGAGTGAAGAAAAATAACTTGTAAGATGTACCTTTAGACTGATGGTGGATGGGCTTAATGGGTGGGGAGAAGAACTGGAATATCAAGGGGTACTGGAAGAAAAATAAAAGAATAAAAAAACAAAAAAAAAAAAAAGCAAAACTTTTCTGGTGCAGTGGGTTCAGTTTTTCAATACCATGTGATACTATATATTAAGAAGATTAAGTGTACACTGTTTAGTTTTCACCTAAGTAATAAAATGTCTGATAAAAGGTAAGTTTGCCCATAGTAAATATGTTGCATTATGTTATCCCTGCAGTGCATTAAAAATAAAAATGTATGAAAAATAAATGTGTTACTTTCAATATATTTGATTAGTACTTTACCACTAATATTCATTTAGGAAACTTGCTTAAAAATGTATAATGAAGAAAAACAATACCCCTAATTAAACTAAAATGAGACATTATAAATACCATATTGTTTAAAGATTAAAAAAGGAATAAGGTTCTGTATAAAGAAATTGGACAGACCAGTTGTCAAAAAATGGTAAAATACATTCATCCTCAAAGCAAAAAATCCATCCCTTGTCTAGGACTAATCCTGAGAAATATTTGCTTAAACAAAGACGAGTGCTAAACTCAAAAGGATTGCATGAGCTGTAAATTGTTTTGTCTTTATCATATGGATTGCAAGTTTTGCAAACTTACTCGGTCACCATTTTTAGAAAAAAGAAACAGTTATTGTGGTAGTGCAGGTTATATGGGTTGCTCTAATGAGATAATGGAAGTATAAACTAAATGACATTACCTTTTGCACATGGGATCTTGATTGATAAACGTCCACTAGTCGACTTTTCTATGAGAATTGAAACAATTTCTTCTTTTCATTTTTGTTTTTATTTCATCCACAGCAGTTTACAATTCAGCCACTAACTCTATAGTCCCAAATGCATGATCCATCCTTGGCAGACCTTAGGTGTTTTCTTTACCAGAAGATTCGTCCTATTAAGAGAAGTCCTGCTCAGATGCAGTAACCCTACACTTTGTGTAGGGTCTGCAGGACTAGGTATTCACCATGCAAGTGTTGAAATGGACTGATAGAGAAGCTGTCATCATAGTATGTAGGGATTTTTACTGTCCAAATCCCCAACAAGTACATACTGGCATGAGGGCATGCCCCAAACCCACCATATGGTAGCTATATCTTACTCTGTTCATTACACCATCAATTCTCCCACCCCAGCTGACATCAATTCCTCTTCTTAGGCTGATTGGTAAACACCCAGCTTGTCCCTCCCTCACAGGATAAGCATGAAATCCTACCTGTACCTGTCACTTCATTCATCACTCAAGTCACTAATCAAGGCCGTAGTCAGGGCTTTATCCCTTTATACCACCGGAGCATTTTATAGATTTGCATTATTAATTAACACTAGTGACTTTTTGATTCTCATCATTATACTAGCTGGTTTCAGGTAAGGGTATATAAATTTAGAAAAATAAATATTTTTTGAACTCATTTTGATTAATTCCTCTTTCAGTGGAAAAGGTCTTGCCAAATGCTAAAACACTTTAATTGCCTTCTCATCGTTTGAATTATGCAGTTATTGTCCTGTCTTCTCACCACTGCCTTAAAATTCAAGAAGGATGTATTTACAGTCAGGTCACAAAACACCTAAATGACCACCTTCTTCCTAAGACACCTTGTAGGTTTCAGACAGGGCACCTTACAGAGGTGGCACTACTAACCAGTACACCTGCAACTGACTTAATGAGGAAAACCTAGTGACCTGCCAGCTTCTAGACCTGTCAATAACATCCATCACTGTTTCCCGCCCAAGTTTACCTATGGAATCATTAACTATGGTCTAGGTGTGAGGACCAACAAATTGCTCTGTAGTTCTTGAGATGATTGCACAGTTATTTCACTGAACAAAGGCCTTGTACTAACAAAATCTTTCAGTCAAGGAGTCCAATAAGACTCCATATTAAAGCATTATGCAATATCTTTCTTAATAATGTGACAAACTGAAGCTTATGCTAACAAGGTATTTCAACATAAAAACAACTTGACCCTATTTTGCTGACCAAAATCAGTACTGGACATCCACACGCAGTTACACATGACTTTTATCACCATTCAGATGGAAAAAGTCTGTGGTCTATTTTCAAATGCTAGTAATAAAGATATACATTTGTCTATCTTACTTCCTGCCTCATCTGTTGTACAGCTTAAAGGTTCTAGCCTCAAATGGCACTCATATAAACCTGACAGAGTGCCAATAATGTCACCTAGAAGTTTGCAAGAATGAACTAAAATCTGTTCACCATATTAACAATAAGGTAAAAATGAGAACAAGGGGAGTTATTATATCTAATAAAACTTTATCTTACTCACCTGGTTTATATAATGATCATTCATTCCTTACTTTCATCAAGTGTCCTACACGGTCCTCTTTTATTCATTTAAGTACAAAGTTCACAACTCACTAAGACTAAAGGTAGGTATAATAGGGTAGTGAAATTTGCCTTCAACATTCCACTGTCTTAAAGCTAAGGCTTGCCACTATACTGCACTCGATAAAGTGGGCTGTCTCAGATTCATTCATATCGTCAACTTCTTCTAACTAAAGATTGCCTATCACATATATATTCCAGACAGATGCTCACCTTCTGTAATATTACGTCACCTCAATTCTCAGGCAAAAAATAAAAAAATTCTGATCATATGTCCAACTACCATGATTATTGTTAATACTTAGTACACACTGTACTACTTGTAGGTTGTGGACATCATCTGGAGAGGTGTCTTGTTTTTTTAGATATTTATTTGTGTGCCTGACTGGTTTACTGTTTCTGTAATACATGCACAATGTGCTGCAGCATTCTATTGTAAATCTTTGCATAGTTTTATTGTACAAGAACATCAGCCATGCAAGTACTGTTTACTGTTGTGCAGTATCTTGTAAACCACATATCATTTCTCTGCTATAACTGTGTATAATATAACTGTGCATCTCTGTCTTTCTCTGTCTCTCTGTCTCCATATCAATATGATTCTATGTATAGATATATATATATATATATATATATATATATATATATATATATATTTATATATATGAGTGTGTGTGTGTGTGTGTGTGTGCGTGCGTGTGTGTGTGTGTGTGTGTGTGTGTGTGTGTGTGTGTGTGTGTGTGTGTGTGTGTGTGTATAAAATGCTGTACATAAATTTTGTGTTGCCCTTTGTAATGACAGCACTAGCTTCTTTTTTTCCCCCTGGTCCTCTGCTGATAATGAGCTGTGCCAAGCAAGACTTTTCCAGATACCCATGTTTAGGTAAATAAACAAATTAAATTTCTTCTGATAACTTTCAAAAATCATATACTATTCACCTGGGATTTATTAAAAAATGCTGCAGTGTGAGGTTGTAAAGCTTTGTGTTACAGAACTTCACATAACCTTAGCCTTTTAAAATAAGGATACAGCTGAAGTATGTTTAACAAGCCAACTGAGTATGTAACTTTAGGGAATTGCATTGCCAGCACTATTGAGGCTATGTTCTCGTATGAAATAAAAGCTCTTTTTAACAATAATTCCTTGAATGCATCTTAAATTGTGCAGTAAATGAAATAAATTCATTGCTTGTCATTTTTATATTATTGAAGCTGTTAAAGGAATCACTGCCGTGCAGTATGGTAAGGTGTATGATGAAACTTTTAGAATGGACAAGTCATGCAGTCAAGAAAATATTTTTTACAATATCCAGCACTGACATTTAGTAAATTGAAGCTACATAACAGCAAATATAAACCTCCTTTAGACTAATTATTCTGAAGAAGATGAAGTGATACAGAACCCATAGCAATTTAAATACAACATGTCTCTGCATTATCATTATTTGTGAGATTTTGCTGACTCACGAGATTATCAAACAAATAACTCTGAATGTTGAAGATATGAAAGTAGTTCATGGATGTAACAAAATTGCTGTTATGTGAAAAGTTTCGAAATTAATAACAAACATTTGCTTTTAGATTACATGTAAAGAGAAGTGTCTTTATTTGGGAAATAGATATTTCTTCAGAAAAGGGTTTCTGTAATGGGTTTGCAGTGGCCTTCATTTATAGCAGTGCTTTTCTGAAGCATCAAAGTATAATATCAAAATTCTGGTCATGCATATTGTAGTATTTATATTTTTCTTGTCCACTTCTCTGCACAGATTCCCAGCTATGCACCTGTCTCCACAGGTTCCCACCTATGTATATGTCTGCACAGGTTCATGCTTGAGCACTGGTCTGTCCACGTACCTGCCTGTGCACCTGTCTGCTAGGGGTCTGGTTTTGCACCTTTCTGTCCAGGTTCCTACCTGTGCACCTGTTTACTAGAGGTCTGCTTTTGCACCATTCTGCCCAGGTTTCTGCCTGCACACCTGCCTGCTAGGGGTCTGCTTTTGCACCATTCTGCCCAGGTTTCTGCCTGCACACCTGCCTGCTAGGGGTCTGCTTTTGCACCTTTCTGCCCAGGTTCCTGCCTGTGCACCTGTCTGCTAGGGGTCTGCTTTTGCACATTTCTGCCCAGGTTCCTGCATGTGCACCTGTCTGCTAGGGTTCTGCTTTTGCACCTTTCTGCCCAGGTTCCTGCCTGTGAATCTGCTTGCTCAGTCCAGTGGCCAAGCATGTACCTCACTAGTCTGCTGCCCACACACCTGGCTGTGATTGTGTATCAATCTATGATCTCTGAGGAATATCTATGGCAACACATAAAACCAACTGCCCAACCACACTGAAACTTCTCTTGTGATAAACACTTTTTATAACAATGTTTGCCATCTTGTTGTGTAATTAATCCAGACAATTAGTCATGCTTTTTTCCCCTTCTGCTACTGAAAATTCATGTTGCTTGTAGTTGCAACATTGATGAATACCAATGCAGATCAATGTGATAATATAGCAATAACCCATGCCTGAGTGTGGGTAATGCTGGATTTACCCACGGTTGGTGTGGTTTGGTCACGAGGGTGAAGCCCAAGTGGCCAAGCAAAGACAACTGTGGGTAAATCTAGCATTACCCACACCCATAAGTGGTTTATTGCTATTATATAATGACATTATTGAAAAAAAATTACTTTTCTTAAATAATGGCATTGTATAATGCCTCCTTGCTGCCCTTACGCAGCTGTCTGGTATTCTGCAGCAGTTCTGATGTACTGCATGTGTATGCTTACACAGTGCATCAGAGCTGTGGGCAAAAGCAATGGAGAAAGCAAGATCTCCGTTGCTTTTGACAACCTGTCTCGCTATGTTAAATGAGTTTAACATAGCGAGACAGCTTTAGAAAATGCAACAGAGAATCTCCGTTGCTTTTTTTAAAGCTGTCTTGCTATGTTAAACCCATTTAACATAGCGAGCCAGTTTTGAAAAAAGCAACAGAGAAAGCAAGATCTCCGTTTCTTTTTAGAGTGTCTCGCTATGTTAAATGGGTTTAACATAGCGAGACAGCTTTAAAAAAAGCAATGGAGATGCTCCATTGCTTTTTTTAAAGCTGTCTCGCTATGTTAAATGGGTTTAACATAGCGAGACAGGTTGCAAAAAGCAACGGAGATCTTGCATTCTCCATTGCTGTAAAAAAAAAAAAAGAGTTATACTAATGGAAAAAGTCCGGGCGACCAGACCTTTTTCCATTACTATAACTCTGATTTACAATGTGCATGCTGACCAATCAGCGTGCATGTTTTGGAATATTAATCGGGGGGTCGTTGTATAATGAATGTATATTTATGTGTCTGAAGACCCTGTAGTTTTACATATGTGATAAAATATTTACTGTTTTGTAGTTACACCTATCTTTCTATTTTCCTTAACATCAAGGGACTATTAGATTGGGTAATCTGCTCACAGAAAGTGTTCAGTAACTCATCTGCAACTTAATCTCCACTTTATCCTTTTCCGCCTATTTGTAGGATCAAACTTCAATGAGTGAAGACACTACATGTTTTATTTTCTTTTAACAATATCAGCTCATCAGATGTTATTTCAATTAACAGTTTTGACCTTATTGGAAAAAAAAACTCCCTAGGGATTGTCAGGGGATTCTAGGTAAGGGAATTTCTTGACGGTTGTGCACTTTGCACCTCTTTCAGTGAAGATATATATATAGATCTGTAAATTAAATAATATTTAGTTACTGAGATTGCCAGTACAAGAAACAGGTTTTAATCAGAAAGCATTCCCTAAGCAATGGTACATTCTTCACCTATCTGCTGCACATTTAAATGCATTTGTAAGACTAGTAAGAATGACGACTCTGAAATATTATGATATGACACTATCAATGACCAGCAATACATCCAATACCTACTGAATTGTCACATAGAATTATAAGTAGCTTGCTTCTCCACCAATTCTAGAAGTTACTTTTCTTTAGAGTTTCCCAGCCAAATCATGTTCCGTGATACCATGCCTCTGTTTCCTGTTTTCTCAAGGGACAAGAGTCATATTTCCTTTAGTGCTAATTTCCATCCTGTCCATCGAACACTTTGCTCTTCTTATTTTTCTATAAACCCTTTTATTCAAAGGCCTCTCTACCCAGCAACCAAACTATGTCTGGGAGAATGGCATCATTCCAGTGTTCTTTGCATCATATTTTTAAACAACTACATCATAATTCATATGCTGATGTTGCAGCTTTCTTTCTCTGATCATGATAGTCCAACTTGGTTACAATAATCACACCAAACTGTATTGTTGCATAGTTGCAATAGCTGCACTCTACCCATCCGACACACAGGATTATTATCACATAAATAAAGTGCTTTTGCATCTGCTTTCATTAAACCTCTGATGCTCTCATTTTGCCCTGATATTTAACATTTCTACATCTTTCCTTTCATTTCTTGCACTTTCAGTAACTGCAAATGTCTTTCTGAAATCTGCCACAAGATTCATTTTGTTTGGTAAATCACTATAATTAATATATCATAATGTATGCTCAACTTGTTTCCAGCTGGACAGTGAGGTTTCATTATTTGTCTCCATGAATACATACTACAATGGGTATAAAAAGTGTACACACCCCTGTTAAAATGCCAGGTTTTATAAAAAATAAAAAATGTACAATAAGCTGGTTGCATAAGTGTGCACACCCTTAAACTAATGCTTTGTTGAAGACTGACTGACATTTGCTGAACTCTCCCCCTAGCACTTTATACCTCAATGGCTGCTTCATTCTCCACACCCTAGCTATGCTACTGCTCAGGTTTAGTAACTGCGGTATATTACAGTGGAACACCAAGAAGGATTTATTTGTTATACACCACAGACCACAAAACAAAAAATGTATTTTTTCTGTAGAAGAATTCCGTGTACATGGCAGTGACAGGTTAAGCTGAGACTTCAGTAAGAAGCTTAAGCCAAAGTTTACGCACACTGCTTCCTCCTGTTAAATTAAAATGGCTAACATGCAAGCATTTGCTCTAAAACAGTTTTATTCTTGCAGAATTGAAAAGTACGACTGGGTTTGCCAAAAGCAAAGTAAAAGTCTAGGTTCTAAACCAAAACAATGTAGAGGACTTTGAAACATCTCTGGTGTTAAATGCAAACAAAATAGCCACAGTGTCTGGTTCTGGCCCATTTTCAGGCAACAAAGTAACAGGTCTTCCTTCTGGAATGCAGTGCTTGGCAAAATGCCCCTTTTCCAGAACTTAAGTCCTTGTTCTCTAGTTCTCTATTAACAACTCCAGACTTGTCTAGTTCCCAGTTTTACTTCTTATTAGAGCTGTACGACTCCTGCATCTTTATACACCCATCACTGACACCTACGTCTGGCTGCCCTGGCATAAAAAGGCATCTTCCAACAAATTATTGATAGATTTACTGCACATCAAAAAATCAAATGGCATCAGAAATACTCAGTCTAGGGATCTGAACCTCTTCTGCACCATCAACAGAACAGTTTGGAGAGTATATCTCGCAGACTCCCCATACACATAAAGCAAGGTTCATCCATGTCTGTTTTCAAGCGCAAATTAGATCTATGGATTAGAAACAGAAAATTTACCCCAGGACTGCCCCTGTGTTAGTAATGGACATAGGCAGCTCCTAAATGCTTTATCCCAACCATAGGTCTCATCAAATTATCTATTGTTTCATCACAGTTATTCTCATAGGGGTAATATATAATTATCAACCATGGGATGGGTAAGATCACTCTGTAACCAAGTAAGGTAGGTCATTTTGAGCACAAAAAGGGAAACTGGCTATGATTAAAATGACCTGCAAGGGAAGCTACCCTAGTACTTACTTATGAACCCTTGAAACTATGCTTAGTTGCCAGTTATACTTCATGTTTTTTTAAAGGGTATTCATTTTGCACATAAGCAATGCAGAGAATAACAATGCAACTCAGAAGAATAGAAATTCCAAAACGTTTCAAGTAAGAACCATTATGCTATGTTACAATACATACCTTGAAGAACACCACCCACTTGCCTCTTAATACATTCTACCACAGTTCTTTGCCTTGTTAAATCAAAGCCATACAAGCCTAGATAAATGTGAGATAAAATATGTTGGACTAATGCCTTCAATGATTAATTCTCAAGTCTTATAAAACTGGATGCAGGCATAGGTGAACTGTCAGTGCTCCAAAAACAGGAAATGCTGCCTGCCTGCCTGTCTACCCAGAGATGAAATAGACTATTCACCCAGCTTATCAGGCATTTAAGCTCCAAGCCATGCATCCACAGGACCACCTGTTTCCACTGCCCCACTAACCTATTTTCACTCTTCTTAACCATATGAGCAGGGTATCTTCACTGGCTACCGTGTCTCCCTACCTCAGCAGCTAAGTTGTTGCATCACTTTGTTTGGCAAGGAGCTAATTAGGAATACTCCCCATAACCGAATGTGGCTAATGTTGTCCAGACTGCATAAACATATGAGAGGCTGTTATTTATTTATCCTTTGTTGATCAGATTACTCCCAAAAGGCTAGTGAGCTCTTTTCAGGGAACACCCAAGGTAGCATTTATACTAGTCCAGGAAATATGGCTAGGGGTTTAAGGAACTTTTCCTACTGTTTTCAATAGATGTATTTTATATCAACCTGAGCTACTACCAACTCAGGCAGATGGGGCCTTGGTTTATCATCTCATCCAAAGGATGGCACCCTCAAGAGCTCAGCACTCCTTCTTATACTGCACTGCAGTGTCATGATTAGGTATTAATCTATGCACCTAAGGTGAGAATAGAACTGACAGCCTTTTGATCTTCCAGCATCAAAGGCAAGTGTACTAGCTGTTGTACCACTGACACTGTTTATATGCATACCTGCCATGAGTAAAAATAAAACTTCACACTAAGGCAACCTTTGATTTACTTGAAGAACTCTAAGCCTGGTTCATCTCTTTAACATTCAATGTACTATCCAGTGCTTCATGACAACCTTTTATCCCTGTACATGACTTATAAAACTTAATGCTTCTACTTGCTCTCGTAAAGTTCTGATGGAGCCTATCATCTGCCATCTAAATCACAGGTATGATAACAGTGGCTGAAATGACAATCTCTGATCTTCTGTGCAGATCTCTGAATATTTTAACAAAAGCCATTCAGGCTGATTTATACACCTTACTTGTGCTAGAAGCCCAGAATTATTTTAATAATTGGTCTGACTGATACCATCAATCAGCCATGGCATTTGTATTAGTAGACAATCCACTTCTGGATCCATTGACTTGAACCTATGAAACCACAGCTAAGATACTGCCAATGCATCATTTGTACAGTATCAGGTTGCTGAAGACCTGCTTTCCAAAGTACATGTCATTGCCTGGTTGACAGTATAGAACACTATTCTCTCATTGACTATCTACAGTGTCCGTTGCATTGATGCCACCTGTATTGACATCAGATCTGAGAAATAAATGCTGTTGACTATGGTTGATGACACCCAGCATTTGGGGTATGAGTCTGTAACTGAATTTTCCCTATAAGGCACCCCATACCTATTGTCCCCAAAGTAAATATGCAATTCAAATCATGAGCTCTTAAGCCAGTCTTTCTGTGAATAAGATATTCCATTATGGCATACAATTAACTCATTCCAAAGTGATATTTCTGCCTTGACTGAAGTTCCCTTCATTGTTTCTCTTTCTCTCTTTAAGTAAGCCAGCTATTTATATAGTAAAAGCCATTTCTGTGGCTATTGTACTGGACACAAAATTAATCTGTCCTAACAAGGACATCACCTACTCCACACTACTTTTCTTCTTGTTTACCAGTTAGTTGATTTTAGTCCCCAGACCTCCAGTTTTACCCCAGGCTATCAGAATATCTGAGCTGGATTCATCATCCAAATGTGTCAATGTTTTCAGTGGGTCTTCCAGTTTGTCTAATGTCATCAAAACTCCCGGTTGCTAGTACAACTGTATTAAGGCCATAAAACCTTGCAAAATAATTTCTCACCATTACCCTAAGAATGACAGCTATGGACCTGGAAAAGGCTATTCCTGTGTTTAAGGCCTTGTATGAAAGTTCTTCAACCTTAAAGCAGACCCTTAGTGCAAACAGTTACTTATAATACAGCCTTGGTGTCAATAACTGAATAAATTGCTCCCATTTCTGTGTTCAGCATGAGTAAAATGTAACTTTGTATTATAGACCTGTGAGTGCAAGTCTCAAAACTACAAAAAAATGAAAACGTAGATGAACAGTGAATGTCAAACCTCTCTGTTCTCTCTTTAAAAATATTTTATGCAGGATGGCTAGCCGCCTACCCCCATCCAAAAGTTATATATAGCAGCACAAAGATTGCTGTACCTCAGACAAATTGAAATACTCCAAGAAAGAGGAATCTCAGCTGTGATACATACTGCTTACATTTTTGCTCATTTAGTCTCATAATTTTGGAGATTGCAGTTAAGAGTCTCACAAGACTGAACATTTACTAAAAAAATAATTTTGTTAGTCCATAAACTACTTTGATTAATCTGTGCCTTAAAACTAACTTCAATTGGTTTATTTTCCAAGGAAAATATAATATCCCTCTTTCATACTCTGCCAAATGGCTGCATCGACATCTTGAGCTCCTTTGATGTTCTTCCTACCCTCTGAAGATTACTAATTCAGTGATGTTCTTCCTACCCTCTGAAGATTACTAATTCAATGTTTCATTTCTTCGTTGCTGGTAACCTCACTGTTAACCTCAATGACTTCAAACATTCCGGAATTCAAACTGGCTACCACCACCATGCATGTTACACTGAAAAAAAACTATTTTTTTATACTTTAAACAAAAAAAGACTATAATTGCATACCTGTTTTATCCACAACCTCCCTGTCTTCAGCAAAATAAACACAAGACAAGCAATTCTAAATATAGAATCAAACTTTTCTTTTTCTCAGTGTTCTTTTCAAGCAGTTATAAACATAGCACTTCCTTTTCTATACAACAAAATCTTTCACAAAATGCCTGATCGTTCATGTGAAACATAAACACTACACATGCTTTTTTGTTAATTTTTAATTTTCTTTTTGTTTTACTTTACAGTCTCTAAACAGCAAAAGTGCTGCTTACCAAGCATAAAATAATGGCAGTCGTTATGTTATGTTCTGTCTGAGCTCCAGGGCAGCTTAATATACTGCTGTGAAGCAGTGGACTCATTTTTCAGTAGGCATTACATGTTGATTAACACCCTGTTGGAGCATGTTCATTCTTCAGTCAGGGTGCCGATCGATCTACAGGTTGCTTATTCTCTAATGTAATTTACACCTCATTATCACCTACTTAAGGGCCAGTTAAGGGGTAGGTGTGAAAAAATGCACTCTTTGTTAAAATCCCATTTAAAGGAAAACAACAGGATATTAAAGCAGATTCCCCAACCTGCTGACTCTTCCAGTCCCTGTTCTTTGATAAAGCTTAAAAAAAATCACCCTTGCAGCTTTAAAAAATAACCCACTCAACTGTTTTCCCTGTTCTGCTTCCTAGCTTTCTATACTGTTTTTGTTTCACTTTGCAAACCAACTTGAAAAATCTGTAGCTGGCTCTGAAATTATGATGTCACATCACATCTGCCATCTGCTCTTGCTCTAGCTATCGGGATGTTTCCTCCCCCAAAGTGATGTAATCCCCGCTTGATTTGCATGCTGTATAGAAGAGCCAGTGTTCCTCCCACATTGTGATGTCAGACCTGCCTTACCCAGCCCACTCAACCTAATAAAACCCATGTGGTGTGTGGAACTCCTTTTCATTGTACGTGTATCCTGTCGACTGCATTTGTTTGAGGGACTACTGAAAAGTTTGAATTGCCTGCACCTTCGTCTGCATTTTTTGCTTCATTGGTAAGATAAATCTTCCTAGTGAATTAAAAATGTAATTCTACACACAGCCCCTGTTTGAATGCACTCCTAGCCCTATTTTGTGCTGCCTGATATAGTTTATGCTTCTGTTTGCGGGTGCCACATGGTTCACTAGTGTATGCTGCTGCCGACTATCTAGATTAGCCTTCTGTTGTGTTTGCTTGCTGCTGATATATAATTATATGTATTTTGTATATTATTATTGTATTATGGTTATACATTTTATTTGATATTGCTGGTTCTCGGTTAATTATCTAGTCGTTGTGTCCCGTGTGTGAATGCTGCCTTCTGTTTTAGTCAGGTCCCATGCTGCAGGCTGAATTCGGCTTGGTGAGTATTATCTGCATTTATCTTCATTACTGATACTCAGAATAAGCCGTCTCTTCTTTTTTTTTTTTTATGCAAGTGTTGGTTTATAGTGATAGCTCGTATATTTATCACTACTGCTGCTCGTTTGTTTTTTCTAATTTTTGCATGTTATTAATTTTTAATGCTCATTTCGGCGTCTGTGTGTGCCGTGCTCGTTTATATATATATATTTTTTCTGCTGCACGTTAGTGTTTCATGCAGCCGTTTTAAAGGTTAGAGCGAGTTGGACTGCAATTGTGACGTTCTCTCGTCAGCAAGTATCATGTTTATATGCCCTTGTTTTTCTGTGTATGCTGTGGGCCATGTTTGTGTGTGCCGATATCCTCTACATTTTAGAAAAGCCCCCTTACCCCGAAGAAAGTTTCTCTTTCATGATATATTCTGAACCAAGTTAGGTGCTGCTGTAGATATTTTAGCTCTGTGAGCTGTTCTTGGTATTGTAACACATAACACTTCTATTTAAAAAATCCGATGAAGTGTAATGTTGGTGTAGGTCTGAAACTGTTCTAACTGAAACCTCCGAGGTCCGGAAGGGGATGTTCATTGTATTTCACAGTTGAAGTCATTACTCTTGGGTTATCCTGCTGGCAGGCTACCCGCAGTTGGCCTGAATTTCAAAGTCTTGGTCCTGCGTCAGTTGCTGTCGCCTCTTCCCTGACTTCAGTACGCCAGGGGTATAAAAGATGCAGCCGACGCCATTTTCTCCAGTCTTTCTTGCCGCGCAGTGCCCAAAGCAGAAGCAGTTCACAAGTGCCGGTCGGCCGACTCCTGAGATTTTCGTGTTCGAATTTCAGATCCGAAGTCTTCATTTAAAGCTAAGTACCCCGTTGGGTAAATTTTTTCTTGCTCCAGACCGATGTCAGAAAAAGTTAATAATTGTATTTCTTGTGGGTAGCAAATACCTCATAAGGACTTTCATTCTTATCGTGTTCCTTGCCTAGGCCCTGATCACGATGTTGCTAATTGCAGGTTTTGTGCTTGATGTAACCAACGCACTATTAAGCATCGGTACAATTTTGCATTTCATTACTTTGGCTGAAGATTTAATTACATGATGTCGTTGGATAGCCACCCGACTGCTGCAATTCACAAGAAACACAAGGAAAAGGAAAAGGACAGGCATCTGAGGTCCAAAACTGACGACAAGGCTTCTTTTAAGCCAGTCGCTGGTTCTCAGTGAGGCACTTTCGCAGCCCTTGACACCCGCTACCTCAGAGCCGCAGGCCACTTCCAACTCTCGTGTGGAGCAAACTAGGCCAATGGAAACTCTAGGTATTGGACACTTAGAAAATATTCCCTCAGATGGGTCCAGAGCCGCTGAGCAGGTATCGGCTTCTGAGGGTGTTTTCAGGCCTACACAGTTATATGTAAAACCGACTACAGCTTCAAAGGCAAAGACTAAAGCACCACTAAAGACAAAGAAACAAGTGCAGCAAGCCCATGGACAAGCCTCCATGCCTAAAAAACAGATTCTCAAAATGGCCGAAGACCTAATTACTTTGATCATAGGTTCCCATCCCCCTCCTGATAAGAGGCCAAGGCAAGATACAGAATATGAATCTTCAGATCAGGTTTCCATTTCCTCTGACTCCTCTTCTGAATAGGAATACTCTCTTCCTCCCTATGAGGATTCTGCTGCTGAAGAATCTATCCCTTCAGCCTCTCCTCCTGAGGATTATTCTTTTGGGGAAACCCTGCATACCATGAGGGAGCACTTCCACTGGGAGAGCCAAGACTACTCAGAATCTAAGAAAAGGCTCAGAGACTTTCCTTTACTACCTCAGCACAGGCCTCTTGCTATCCCCCCTGTTTTAGACATTGTAGATGATGTATTTTCAGAGTCCGGCCTGTCTCCTGACTCTTTACCCCCTGCACCTGTTAAGCCAGACAGATACTACAGGGTTCCAGATTCACATAAATTTCTTTATAAAAACCCTGCTGCTGACCCAGAAACTATTTCTCAGGGTCCCAAAAGGGTCAAGGCTTCCACTGCAAAAAACCCTATCCCTTCTGATAGGGATTCAAGGGCACTGAACAGATGGGGGAAAAAGGTTTACACTTCTGCTACCTTCGCTGAGAGGGCTTTAAATTGTCAATTTCATATGCTTAAATATCAGCAATATTTAATGTCACTGCTTAAACAAAATATTAACAAATTCTGAATGTGCAGAAAACAAGGAAATGCAGGATTTATTGCATGCAACTGAATAAGTGGGAAGGCATACTTTGTAATGTGGTTTTGATTCTCTGGAGGCCTCTTGCAGGGCCGCTGTTACGGGTTCTGTCATTAGGAGGCATGCTTGGTTAAAGGAACAGAATCTGCCTGATCATGTTAAAGCAAAATTATTAGATGCTCCATTACAGCATGATATTTTGGTGTTAAAGCGGAAGAGGTGTTGAAGAAAATGGAGGACAAAGCAAAATCTATGCAAACAGTTAAGGATTTCTTACAGGTGCAGCCACCCAGATTTAGCAGGAACTGGCCCACAAAGAATTGGTCCTTTCCAGTGTCAGACAGGCCACAAAGAGGCAGATACAGATGCCCCAGAGGCAGATCCCAGCCCCAAGGCTCATACAGGCCTAAACAATGGGGTGCGTCTACCTCCAAAAGCGGAGAAGACAAATCACATCCATACAGGAAACAGTCCCAATGACTTTCCTCTGCCAGCACCAAGCACTTATCTTTTGGCAGCCCCCTTATGGGGAAAACTAGCACTTTTTTCACAAAATTGGCACATGATCACCCAGGACAAATGGGTCTTGAATATAGTGTCTCAGGGCTACAGGTTCCACTTTCACACCCTGCCAAGGGCAAAAGGTATGCCAGACCTGCCACACAATCAATGGGCAGAGGCACAAAAGCAAGTTTCATCCCTCATGGACATGAGGGCCATTCAGCGAGTACCACAGCAAGAGCAGGGACAAGGATTTTACTTGAGACTTTTCATGGTACCCAGAAAGGACAAAGCCTGGAGACCAGTACTGGACCTGTCTATTCTAAACACATTTCTGGGCATTCCAAAATTCAAAATGTTGACTCTGCAGCAGCTTCTGTCCATGCTGAGCAAGAAAGCTTGGCTTGTAACTTTGGACCTAAAAGAGGCATACCTGCATGTCCCAATCAGACAATCTTGCAGAAGATAACTCAGATTCATAGCTGGCTCAATGCACTACCAATTCTCTGCACTGCCCTTTGGCTTATCTTCTGCACCCAGGGTCTTCACAAAATGCCTGGCACCAGTAATGCATTTTGCAGACAAAGAGGAATTCAAATATATTCTTACTTGGACGACTGCCTTATTCAAGCAGAGAACAAGGACATTCTACTAAAGCATCTGGCGTTTGTAAAAAGATTACTAATTTGCCTAGGGTACACAGTAAATGAAAATAAATCAAAACTAGTACCCTCTCAAGAGATAATATTCCTGGGTGCAAGCTTAAATACAACTGCCCAGATGGCTTATCTCTCGCCAGACAAACAAAGGCAACTGACTTCTTACTTCAAAATGTTGGCAACAAAGACCCAGTTATCTGCAAGAAAAATTCTGCAGGCTTTGGGCTTCATGGCATCCTGCATTCTGCTAATTCCATATGCCAGACTGCATATGAGGAAGCTACAATGGTATCTAAAAAGTGTTTGGACTCAACATTGCCACAGCCTGGAAACATTAATTACCCTCATTCCCTGCCTGCAACAGGAGTTTCAATGGTGGGCACAGGCCTGTCACCACAACAAGGGACAGCCATTCACTTTACCCACAGCCAGGCAGACACTAACAACGGATGCATCAGATTATACCTGGGGGGCCTACATGGCAGAAAAATGTATTTAGGGCACGTGGCCCGCAAGCCAGATGCATCTTCATATCAATCAAAAAGAGATGCTAGCTGTTCAAAATACCCTGACAACTTTCAAGGATCTACTTCATCCAGGACAACTACTGATAAAGACGGACAATACTACAGTCATATGGTATATAAACAAGCAGGGAGGCACACATTCCTACCCCCTCTGCAGACAAGTCATGACTTTGTGGGACACAACATTGACTTATCAAGTTCACCTGCAAGCACAATTCCTGCCAGGAAAGATAAATACTCTGGCAGATGAACTAAGCAGAAACCTCATGGATCCCCACGAGTGGAAACTGGATCCACAAGTCTTCAGCATGATAACAAGGAAATGGGGATGCCCAGACATAGATCTATTTGCCTCCCCTCACAACTGCCAACTACAGAGATTCTGCACAAGGACTTATCACAAGCAAGCATGAAAAGTGGATGCCTTATCCTTCAGCTGGAAAAACAGTATATGCCTTTCCTCCACTGCCTCTCCTCCCCAAGGTACTCCTAAAGGTCAGACAAGAGAAGCCAAAAATGATACTGGCCACGCCAGCACTGGTACCCAGTCCTAAAGAACTTGTCTCAAGGTCCAGCCTGGACATTGCCTCAAATTCCTCACTTACTGACCGAACAAAACAATCAGATCCTGAACAGCCAACTCAGGACTTTAAATCTGGCAGCATGGCGGATGATGTAGCCATTCAGAACACTCCTTTCCAAAGCTGTGATGGATGTTATTTTGGAGGCCAGGAGGCCCAGTACCAGAAAATCTTATGCAGAAAAATGGAAGAGATTCTGTGCTTGGAACCAGGCACAAGGAATTGACACGTTTGTTGCAAACATTCCTCAGATTTTACAATACTTAACTGAGATGCTGGACAGAGGCCTATCCTTTTCATAAATTAAGATCCATGCCTCTGCCATTTCAGCCTATTACAATACGGAACCACCTATCTTTTCTCATTCTTTAATAAGGCAGTACCTCAGAGGGGCCAAAAACATAAGACCTCCAAGGAGAGCACCAATACCTGCATGGGACCTCAATTATGTCTTGGAAAAACTCACACTGCCTCCTTTTGAGCCAGCCTCAACAGCTGATATAAAATTCTTATCCTGCAAAACAGCTCTGCTCCTAGCAATAACCTCTGCAAGATGAGTCTTGGAGTTAGAGGCACTCATGGCTGTGGAACCTTTTATCATTTTCCATCCAGACAGGGTTTCTCTGAGGACAAACCCGACATTTATGCCTAAGGTGGTGCCCAGTGTGGCCCTTAACCAAACCATTCACTTGCCTACCTTTTTATCCAAACCCACAGAACAAGGGTGAGAGACTTCTGTATTCTTTGGACATACACAGACAGTTATGCTTCTACTTGGACAGAACTAAAGCTTTCAGAAAGACTTAGCAACTTTTAGTGGCATATGCTGCAGGATCACAAGGAAAGGCCATCTCAAAACAGATTATTTCAAAATGGATAGGCCATTGCATTTGTTTCTGCTCTTCACAACATGGCAAATCAGTGCCTAAGGACATTAGGCCACATTCAACCAGAGCAGCAACCTTCCTCAGAGGAATACCAACCGAAGACATCTTAGAGGCTGCAACTTGGAGTTCGGTGCACACCTTTACAAAGCACTACCACTTACCTCTCTACTCTAAATCCAGAGCAGGCTTTGCCACTGCAGTTCTGCAGGGCCTCATAGCCTCTCCTAATCCTATTTAGCCCCAGCCACCCATCCTCAGCTTTGGGATTCAACCCAAGAGTAATGACTGCAACAGTGAAACACGATGAACATAGTACAGTTGTGTACCTACCATAAATGTAGATGTTCGAGTGTATTCACTGTTGCAGTCCAGGTTACCCTCCCACCATCCCCCATTCTTTTGCTGGGTCTTATCTGTACTTCTCTATTCTATACAACCTATGTGGTGTATTTGCTTGTAGATGAAGGAAATGATTACCTTAGTGCATGCATGTTTATTGGCATAATTTTTAGCCTACCCTTTTGGGGGCACCTGACATCTGGGGCAAGAAAAACTGAAGAAAATGGCATCGGCTGCATCTTTTATACCCCTGGTGCACTGACGTCAGGGAAGAGGCGATAGCAACCGATGCCATACCAAGACTTTGCAATTCAGGCTGACTGCGGGTAGCCTGCCAGCAGGATAACCCAAGAGTAATGACTGCAACAGTGAATACACTCAAACATCTACATTTATGGTAGGTACACAACTGTACTTTCTGCTGAGTCAGTGTAGCAGGAGCATTTGTTATGAATGGAGAATACTATATAATTTCATCAGCGGAACCCATTTATTTCCACTTATATGTATTATTAGCATTGATATTTTGCAATAACACTGGTCTTGTACGAACTGACCGTTCGCTCAGGTCTGCTAGATTGTCTTACTGTAACACATCAGTAGCTTTAGTGGTGTTAATTGTACCGTGCCAGATTTTTCAGTTATGGACATTGAAATTGCTTTAGCAGCATAGGCAGTATGATTAGATACTAACTTGATTTCAGGGCTGTATGGTTTAATGTTGCTCCTTGTTTAGCTTTATAACATGTTTAATGCATCTCCTCTTAACATTCCTGTGTCTATTTTTAGTACCACTATTATGCAAGGATATGATGGGGGTTCACACCTGTGGTTAGTTGGGCAAGCAGCAGCTCAATTCAGTCATGTTTTTGGACCTATATAGCATTGTATTAGTGCTTTAAAAACATTGAAACACCTCCTCCATATGTTTTATTCAGAGCTGAGGGGGATCAAAATGCATGAAAGACACTGTAGACTTTAATAGCCAGAGTGATTACTATGGTTCTGAACTATGTTTCTGTGACTGCATAGATATGTGTGTGAATTTTCTAGGGTAAGGAGTGCTTCCAGGTAATAATTTTTTTTTATATTTAAACTACTAGCAATGAGAAGCAGCACCTTTAGGTATTTCTGACTGATTTTTATTATGTTGGCGGGCTTGGCATATCCTAAAAAAGGCACTATGGTGACAACGTTTTTGTCAATATTCAGAAGCCAAGTGGTGATAAGTGCAAACCATCTCTTGAAAAGCATAGTGGCCTGTCGGTTATGTCTACCCAAGCTGTCAGAGATTGAATCCCCTTGTTGTGACACCAGAAACTAAGCCATTTGTTGAAGTAGGTCATTTTTGCTGGTCCTGTCGTATAACCATTGCTGAAGGTAGGATGCGACTCAAGGCTAAATTCATACCCACCTGGGACACACGTATTCAGAGAGCTCCATGTCCCTCTTTATATAGTCCAGTGAGGTATCATGGACTATGACCGTCATACTGGTTCTTGTGTTTTAAAGCCACATGTGCGTGTGTGTGTATGTGAATGCAAGCAAGGGGCAAGTGTGTGTATGTGTGTGTGTGTGTGTGTGTGTGTGTGTGTGTGTCCATGTGTGAATGCAAGCAAGGGGCAAGTGTGTGTGTGTGTGTGTGTGTGTGTGTGTGTGTGTGTGTGTGTGTGTGTGTGTGTGTGTGTGTGTGAATGCAAGCAAGGGCAAGTGTGTGTGTGTGTGTGTGTGTGTGTGTGTGTGTGTGTGTGTGTGTGTGTGTGAATGCAAGCAAGGGGCAAGTGTGTTTGTGTGTGCGAATGCAAGCAAGGGGCAAGTGTGTGTGTGTGTGTGTGTGTGTGTGTGTGTGAATGCAAGCAAGGGGCAAGTGTGTGTGTGTGTGTGTGTGTGTGTGTGTGTGTGTGTGTGTGTGTGTGTGTGTGTGCAAGCAAGGGGCAAGTGTGTGTGTGTGTGTGTGTGTGTGTGTGTGTGTGAGAATGCAAGCAAGGGGCAAGTGTGTGTGTGCGTGAATGCAAGCAAGGGGCAAGTGTTTGTGTGCGTGAATGCAAGCAAGGGGCAAGTGTGTGTGTGTGCGTGAATGTAAGCAAGGGGCAAGTGTGTGCGTGTGTGTGTGTGAATGCAGGCAAGGGGCAAGTGTGTGTGTGTGTGTGTGTGTGTGTGTGTGTGTGTGTGTGTGTGTGTGTGTGTGTGTGTGTGTGTGTGTGTGTGTGTGTGTGTGTGTGTGTGTGTGTGTGTGTGTGTGTGTGTGTGTGAGAATGCAAGCAAGGGGCAAGTGTGTGTGTGCGTGAATGCAAGCAAGGGGCAAGTGTGTGTCTGCGTGAATGCAAGCAAAGGGCAAGTGTGTGTGTATGCGTGAATGCAAGCAAGGGGCAAGTGTGTGTGTGTGTGTGAATGTAAGCAAGGGCAAGTGTGTGTGTGTGTGTGTGTGTGTGTGTGTGTGTGTGTGTGTGTGTGTGTGTGTGTGTGTGTGTGTGTGTGTGTGAATGCAGGCAAGGGGCAAGTGTGTGTGTGTGTGTGTGTGTGTGTGTGTGTGTGTGTGTGTGTGTGTGTGTGTGTGTGTGTGTGTGAATGCAAGCAAGCAAGTGTGTGTGTGTGTGTTTGTGTGTGTGTGTGTGTGTGTGTGTGTGTGTGTGTGTGTGTGTGTGTGTGTGTGTGTGTGTGTGTGTGAATGCAAGCAAGGGGCAAGTGTGTGTGTGTGTGTAAATACAAGCAAGGGGCAAGTGTGTGTGTGTGACTACAAGCAAGGGGCAAGTGTGTGTGTGTGTGTGTGTGTGTGTGTGTGTGTGTGTGTGTGTGTGTGTGTGTGTGTGTGTGTGTGTGTGTGAAAGAATGCAAGCAAGGGGAAAGTGTGTGTGATTGTGTGTGTGTATGTTTATGAATGCTTACTAAGCTGGGCATTAATCCCTACGTCACTCGATGGGTTGCCAACTGGCTTACTGACAGATCCCACGCTGTAAAAGTAGCCCACTCCAAATCCAGCTTCTGACAAGTCATTGTTCCTCAGGGGTCAGTCCTGGGACCGCTCTTGTTTGGCATCTACTTCTCTGAAGTACAGGCCAACACTAAGGGATTCTGGCTAACAAAGTTCACAGATGACTGCAAACTGGGAGCCATTATTGAATCCCCAAATGTTGTGGATACTCTAGAAAAGGGCCTTACAGAAACAGATGCTTGATGCTAGAGCCATGGGCTCAAGCTCAGTGCCAAGAAATGTATAGTTATCCCCTTTGGGAAAAAACATGTACCCGTTCTGGGACATGCTACACTTAAAGAAATCCCAATCCCTCAGAGCTACATGCTCCAGGGATCTAAACCTTGTCATCACAATAAACAAATGCTGGAGGGATAGGTTCCTGACTCAGAGACCGCCCAGACTCTGGAATAGACTGCCCATACATGTCAAGCAGACCGCCTCTTTGGCCCTCTTCAAACAGAACATTGACGATTGGATGGGAGAAAGAAATTAACCCCAGGGATCACGTCAATCACACTTCTATACAGGGGTCCAGTGTAGAAAATAGTGTGGAAGTAATAGCCAGGGAATTGATATGGCTAGGCTTGTATAAGCCCTAGGGCCGATAGCCTAGTACCAACCTATGAACCTATAGTTAACAGACTGCTATCAGAAGGAAGAAGCCCTTGGGTCATTTTAGCTGTTGCCAAACAAACTTTGTGTCTGTGTGATAAGGGGCAAGTGTGTGCGCATCTGTGTGATAAGGGGCAAGTGTGTGCACGTTTGTGTGATAAAGGGCACTCTGCCAGTATCTGCTGAATTTTACAAAACCACTTTTATCTCTACAGCTGTCCCAGCACAATCTGGTAGTTAGATGTAACTTTAAATACACTATACTGGTATGTTCTTCATATACTGAATTGATAAAGCCTGTTTTGTGATTTATGATTTAGTGTTGAATTGTCACTTAATTCCTGTAGGTACTGGTGTTCCTTTGCTGGATAATTTTTTCCCTGTGGTTGTGGAACTGTGTAGTTATAAAGACAGGAATAATTTGATTGTTCCCAGGTGATGTGGGCATGGTTGCTTAACCCTCCCCTCAAAACCGTAACACCTTTAGTTTTGCAGCCATGTTTGGATGGATTTGGATCAGGGTGATTGCAGTTTATAGGTCTCCTTTTTACTGGGATTTATGTAAGACCCCTAAAGTGGGAAGGATGAAAGTTTAAAAATAAAACATCCTTCATGAAAGGTCTGAGGTGGAAGATTGTGTATGTGGTTATGCTGATAAGAACTGGAAATTCCTGTGTTAACACTAATATACAGTAGACAGTTTATTGGACTGTGCTGTAGAAGCTGAATCTGTGGACAGGTTTACTGGGCTGTGTAAAGTAGGGATCACTAGTGTTGGATTAAAGTACTTTAATAATGTTGTAGGTGGAAAACTGTTTAATGGGTGCATTTCATGTACAATTTGAATGGAGCGGCTTGATGTGTAAGATCTGTATAGGCATGTGTTTCTGTTTCTGATGTCTGCCCAGCCAAAGTGCATAATTACTCGTGCATTCCTCGGACAAAGGTCTGGGGTCATTCTTGGTGTTGCCAAACAAACTTGTGGTTATGTGTGTGAAAGGGTGAGTGTGTGAGCTGAGTGAGTGTGGTGTGTGAGCTGAGTGAGTGTGGTGTGTGAGCTGAGTGAGTGTGGTGTGTGAGTTGAGTGAGTGCGTGAGTTGAGTGAGTGTGGGGGGTGAGTGAGGGTGGTGTGTGGGTGGGTGAGTGAGTGTGGTGTGTTTGTGGGTGAATGTGGGGAGTGAGTGTGGGTAAGTGTGGGTAAGTGAGTGTGGTGAGTGTGGTAGGTGAGCGAGTGGGTGAGTGAGTGAGTGGGTGTGGGTGAGTGTGGTGAGTGTAGTGAGTGAGTGTGGGTGGTGAGTGAGTGTAGGTGGGTGGTGAGTGAGTGTAGGTGAGTGGTGAGTGAGTGAGGGTGGTGAGTGAGTGACTGTAGTGAGTGGGTGTGGGTGGTGAGTGTGGGTGGGTGAGTGAGTGTGGGTAGGTGAGTTTGGTGGGTGAGTGAGTGGGTGAGTGAGTGGTTGAGTGTGGGTGGGTGAGTTGAATGTGGGTGGGTGAGTTGAATGTGGGTGAATGAGTGAGGGTGGTGAGTGACTGTGGGTGGGTGGGTGGGTGGGTGAGTGAGTGTGGGTGGTGAGGGTGGTGGGTGGTGAGTGAGTGTGGGTGAGTGAATGTGGGTGAGTGAGGTGTGGTGGATGAGGGTGAGTGTGGTGAGTGAGTGTGGTGAGTGAGGGTGGTGGGTGGTGAGTGGTGGGTGGTGAGTGAGTGTGGTGAGTGGTGAGTGAGTGGGTGGGTGAGTGAGTGAGTGTGGGTGAATGAGTGTGTGTGGGTGAGTCTCATTTTTGGATGTAATTTCTAAATTTTGTAAACTTTGTTTTTGTATTGTCATATTGCTTTACATTGCCCTACCGATATGTGACAAAGTACAGGCAGAAGCACAGTAGCAGCTGCAAAAACTAAGAGCATAAATTTGCAATAACCATGCGTATACATTAATTGCATGTTTTTACATAAAAAGCAGATGTCTGTCACAATTAATCGACAACACTACATCAGATTACAAGAAGTATGCAATACCGTAATTTTTTAAATTATGTCTTAAAAAAGCTTGTTGGTGCTGTCATGCAAGTCTGCGAAATATTTCATGTTTATAGTGTGTCATTTGTTAGCTATTTAACCAAACGGGAAGGAAAAAATAAGTGGGAGGTTGATGCTTTGCAAAACGGTGATTATTCCCAGTGCTATGTAGCTTGGTTCTAAATTTGACAGGAGGGGTGCAACAAAAAAAGTGTTCCACTGTAAGAAGGGAAAGCCTGACAAGAAAACAGTACATTAGTCTGGTCACCTGCTGTGAGCTGTCAATCACATGCAGATAATGGGTCAAATTACCCTTAGCTCTTTGACAGCTAAGGAAGGTAGGTGTGAAGTGGGAGGGGAAATACCTTGAAGAACTAGATTTCAGCCTTCACAAAAGAAAGCAAGTTAGCATTTCTAAGAAACAAAAGCAATAAAATGCACTTTTCAGTTCTGTTCTGTAGCATTTGCACTGCTTGTGTTTGAAGTAGTCATTGAAAAAGGATAACATTTTAACCAAAAGTAGGGGACTTTAAGACAGTAGTGAATGCCTGTTAAGTCAATGAAGTGACAGCAGCTTAAAGGAAAGTGTGGCAGATCTGATGCAATTTTTTGGAGACAAACAATGCATTCTGGGATACTTAGAGGCAGAGTAAACAGTCTGAATTATTTCAAAATGCCAGCCCCCATGTGGTCAGAGTCAGAAATTGCATATAAAAATATCTAAAAAGCTCTAAATAGTCCCAAAGTGCTGTTAAAATATAGGAAACCCCAAACCATGATGAAATAAATATGTTTTTTGAGTCTGAGGGTGTGGTTGTCCTTTAAATGTAAATGTCAGTACAGTCTCAAGTCCTTGTTTTAGAATATTTTTAAACTAAACCATGGGACTTCTTCAGGGTCCTATTCAATGCTAGATCATGGCCATATGGGGCCCTAGGCAGGGTAATATATTGGGGGCCCCATTTCAGAGCAGTCCTTCCTGCAGCAACTCCCTACCTATGCCCCCCCACAACAGCAGCCCCATTCCAGTGTTCCATTACTTGGCTATTTCTCCCCATTTACCATAAACACAGTTCAAACCTATCCATGTGCATACTGCTTTCTTAATTACTTCTACAATGATTACAGATATTGAAATAAAATAACCCAAACAATGATAGCAATTTGCTAAACAATACAGTCTCACAATGAAAACAGGCTTAGCATGAGCAGTAAACTTTTCTGCCATTGAAGCTCACATTCATTAAAATGGCATTACTACCAAAATTCAAAGAAAATGTATCTGGCCAGTGGAGAATTAAGTTTACCTTTGGGCTGTTTTCAAATTATAGGCTCCTTGCATACATTTTTAGGGCCATGCATACATGCATGCATTCTTTGATTTGTCTTCCTGATTGTATTAAATTATATCCCTTGTATAATACAGCACCACTTATTAGAATGTGCTTTAAATTTGTTGTTTTGAACATTCTTCCAGTAATCAATGAAACAAAATGTTTGAACCAATAATGATACAACTACCAATTTCAGAAAATGTCAACCATAAAAGGCCACTCAAACTTTTGTCATTACAGGGCACCAATATCAGTCAATAAGCACAATCTCTCCAGAAGTAAAAGTTGTCCAAATAATTCCACATTAAAGAGATCTGTAACTAATGAAGAAGTTGCAATTAGCAAACGACTGTACATTTCAGTGTTTCATCTACAAATTCAGTGCCTGCTGCCCTTGAAGAATTAATTGCCTATATTGTGATACATTAAAAAAATTGAAGAGCTGGTAGTATTGTAACAGGGAATGACTGACAAACCAGCAACAAGTAATTATGCTACTAACACTACTGTCAAATTCTACAGTACAGTGACTGACATTTGCTAAACAAAACAGTTAGTTGCACACTGAAAACAGACTTAGCATGAGTAATAGTAATTTTTTCTTCCCTTGAAACTCACAATTTCATGAAAATGCACTGAAACTCATGATCCCTTGAAAATGCACTGAAACTCCTAATTCCTTGACAATGTACTGAAACTCAAACTCGCAATTCTGTGCAGTCTAGTAGTTGGTGTAGAGAATTCATGCTCTTGTCTCCACTGAAGCTTACAATTCCTTCAGCAGTCTGGTAGTTGGTATAAAAGATTCAGGCTATTGTCTCCTGTAACCAAGTTAAAGGGTCAAGCCTGATCAAGTTAATTGACTAATCTGCCCCCCTCCCCAAATAGAACATTACATACCATACCTCCATACCTTTCAACCTCTTAGCACAAGAAATCTAGACAAAGCCTAAAATAGTCAAGAGGAACGAAGGCCCAAAAATAGGGACAGATTTTAAATATTGTTCTTATAGACTTAGAACGTTTTGTCTTAGCAGGCATTTTTTGAAGGAAATGAAGTCTGAAATTCAAATGTATGGCATTATTTAGTTATTTTAATCATCAGTGAGTTGCCAGAAAACCACAAATTTTATGAGGAATAGGCCAAACATATGAGTCAAAAATCTGGACATTCTGCAAAAATCTGGACAGTTGAGAGGTATGCGATACCTCTTAACCTGTTAGTGCAAGAAATCTGGACAAAGCCCGAGGACTGAAACAGAAATGCCAAAGATGTGGCACACAAGCTGACCAGCTCACTAGATTTACATTTTCAAAATTTCTTTAGACTTTTTTTACTCAACCATAAATTCCTTTACTATCTTCATTCTAACTTTTCCAGAACTTGAAAGAAAATGCAACCCCAGCTTATATACCTGATATACAGATATACAGTTATACCTGTCCATTACTTGCTGTGGAAGGTGGGGAGAGCAAGACAACTTGCCCTGTTCCAAACCAGCTTTTTCCATAGTTTAATATTCTGTTTCCCACCATTCACTGACAGTTGGGTGTACTTTATCTTTTTGATGTTGCGCTGCTTTGTATATGTGTTTTAGCTCTCACCCTTCAGTCTTTAAAATGTGGAACACTACTTCTAATAATGAGGAACTGATGTGCAAACTGTGAAACACTTATTAAAAGCATCAACTAGGAAGCTCACAGCATCTGAATGTTTTACTTTCTACTTACAAAGATTTGAATGAATTAATATGGTTCTGTATTTACCATGGATATCTGTTTAAAATTAATAATGAGTGACAGACATTCAATGTGGAATAATGTGGAAAATGGAAATTTATGACTCTGCATGAGCATGAAGACCTTTCCTCATAATGAGGCACAACTGAGATTGGAATTTTCTGAATCTGACAGTCTCAGGATACATATTTAAAATTTTGACCTAGCAGGAAGTGAGAGTCTGTGAAGGTAGACCAAATGCAGAAAAAGCAGTAAATTTAGTGTTAACTGAATATCTATTAGTGTTGAGGGTTTGCAATCACAATTTTGAGTGGTGGTTCGGCAACCGCTGGATGTCGAAGTACAGTTGGTCGAATCCCGTGTTGCTGATCCTTCATTTGTGTGAGTCTCAGTTCAGCCAATGCACAGTGCATTCACACATATGAGGTTGATCTTATAACTAGAGATTGCAGTACAGTGGGGTTCAGGAAATTTACCCTTTTCCCCACTGTAGTGCAATCTTGGAATTGGAGTATATAATTTGCAGGGGGTGTGGGTGGCACAGCCTCCCCATGGGGGGTATAGGGAGGGCTTGTCCCCCTGCAAAAAGTGTCTCATTACGTGATGTGCAGTGTCAGACTGCAGTCTTCGAATGTTGAGAAAGGTCGAATTCATAACAGGAAGTGTATTTGCAACATTCTGACCTTCTCGACATTACAAGTCAAACTTCTTAGTCGATATTTAAGGTAGGAATTTATTTTGACTGTCAAATATATGATAGTAAACTGCTGTTGAGCCATACCAGGGCACCTGTCTAGATTACTAAGTACTATGTAATGTGGCCCTTGCTGCTAAGAACTGTGCATCACCTAACATTACTCTGGCTTGGTGTGCTGGTGAATATACTGAACAAAATGGGGCTGATTATTGATTCTTGAAGAAAATATTGTATGGACATTAGAAGAGCAAAAGAGAGACTACCTGCTTTGCAGCAACATAGTTCACTCATGTTTGCATAATTTGTTTATGTCCAACTACTGAGAGAATTTACAAATTAACTGTAGCAAAATCTTGCCATACTTTAATTAGAAATTAGGAAAAGATGCTACTAGAGGATAGTTACATTCTTGTATAGGTAGCTGCCAGTTCAATAACTTATATTTGAATTTTCCTCATGCAAGCATGTATGTTTTCTGCATATTTAATTACAATGTAAATGTTATACTTCTGTACATGTAAGTTTAATTATTCAACCATTAAAGCCTGCCAGTGGTTGGTCATTGATGTATTTAAGGATAATTGTACAGAACTGGTGGAACATGATGGTTGCTATCCACTCTGATAGGAGGTTGCTTTTGGCAGTAGTACCATAAAGCGCATCTGATGTGGTTGACTTTTCTTTAAACAATTTAGTAATTCTGACCTTGGAATACCAGAGTGGACTGGATGGCTCTGATGTGATACCACTGAAACAGGTAAGCAAACCAGGTAGCCATGGAAATGGTATTAGCCCATCCTGGA